>NC_056742.1:311593984-311893984 GCF_019279795.1 Protopterus annectens | reverse complement strand
TTATCTACTGCACCCAGAGTATTCACAAAGTGCCTGGCATCAGTGATTGCCTACTGCTGACTTCAAGGGATACAAATTTACCCTTATCTGGACGACTGCCTAATCCAAGCGGACAGCAAGAACATACTTCTGGAACATCTGGCATATGTGACACGGTTACTGCTTTCTCTGGGATATACAATCAACAAAGAGAAATCAAGGCTAACACCATCTCAGAAAATAACTTTCCTGGGTGCCAACTTGGACACAAACACCCAGATGGCCTACCTAACGCCAGAAAAACAGGGGCAACTATCTCAGTACTTCAAAATACTAGCAAAAAGTACCAGGCTTACTGCAAGGAAAATCCTGCAGGCTCTGGGATTCATGGCATCTTGCATTCTTTTAACCCCATTTGCAAAGCTGCATATGAGGAAACTTCAATGGTACCTAAAAAACCTATGGTCTCAACAGTCACAGTTTGGAAACAATAATAACAATAATTCCATGTTTGCAAAAGGAATTTCTATGGTGGGCCCAAGCATGTCAAGCAAACACAGGCCTCCCATTCTGCAAGCCTCAAGCAAAGCAAGTCATAACCACAGACGCCTCAGACTACGCCTGGGGCTTACATGACGGACAGGTGCATTCAGGGCAAATGGTCCCAAAAAGAGAAGCACCTTCACATCAATCAAAAAGAAATGCTAGCAGTAATAAATGCAATTACAGCTTTCAAGGACTTCCTGCATCCAGGACAATTACTGATAAGAACAGACAACACCACGGTAATGTGGTACATAAACAAACAAGGAGGAACACATTCATACCCCTTGTGCAGACTAGCCATGACTCTTTGGAACTTGGCTCTGGAAAGACAAATTGAACTTCAAGCACAGTACTTGCCAGGATTGGAAAACACACTGGCAGACAATCTAAGCAGAAAAATGAAAGATCCACACGAATGGAAGTTACATCCTCAGGTGTTTGCAGAAATAATCCAAGCATGGGGGAGGCCAGACATAGATCTTTTTGCCTCCCACAGGAATCATCAATTGGAAAAGTTTTGTTCAAAGGCCTTTCACCCAAAGGCCTGGAGAGTGGACGCCCTTTCATTCAGTTGGACAGCATGGACAGTTTACGCATTCCCACCTCTGCCTCTTCTGCCCAAGGTACTTTTGAAAGCAAGAGCAGACAAACCGAAGATGATACTGATTGCTCCAGATTGGCCAAGGCAACACTGGTACCCACTCCTGAGGAGCCTAATACATACTCCTCCCTGGTCCCTGCCTCTAATGCCTCTTCTGCTGACTCAGCACAGCTACAAAACTCTTCACAGTCAGCTGAAAACACTCAGTCTCGCTGCATGGAAAATTCCTTAACACCACAACAGACCCTACTCTCCAAGGAGGTGCAGGATGTCATTTTGGAAGCCAGAAGGCCATCTACTAGAAAAGCTTACTCCGCAAAATGGAAGCGGTTTTGCTCTTGGAATGAGAAAAGAGGCCAGGACCCTAGAAAACTGAACTTGCCTCAGGTATTACAGTACCTAGCGGAGCTGCTGAACAGTGGACTTTCATTTTCTTCCATAAAAATCCATGCCTCAGCCATTTCTGCTGAATTCAACACGGATCCTCCTTTATTTTCTTACTCACTCTTACGACAGTTCCTCAGAGGGGCTAAGAATATAAGACCACCAAGGAAGCAACCAATACCAGCCTGGGATCTTAATTACATACTAGAAAAATTAACATTGCCTCCTTTTGAACCAGCTGCCTCAACAGATTTGCAATATTTGTCCTGGAAAACAGCCTTCCTTCTGGCCATCACTTCAGCTCGTAGGGTTTCTGAACTACAGGCCCTCATGGCGGTGCAGCCCTTTCTCATTTTCCATCAGGACAGGGTTTCCCTTCGTACCAACCCATCATTTATACCTAAAGTGGTATCCAGCGTAGCTTTAAATCAAGCCATACACCTACCTACCTTTTACCCCAATCCTCAAAACAAAGGGGAAAGGCTGCTACACTCCTTAGACATCCATAGGCAGCTACGTTATTATTTGGACAGAACAAAGGCCTTCAGGAAATCGGAACAACTCTTTGTGTCCTATGCTGTAGGGGCTCAAGGGAAGCCAGTTACAAAACAGACTATTTCAAAGTGGATAGGCCACTGCATACGGTTTTGTTACTCCTATCATGCGAAATCTGTTCCTACAGGTATCAGATCACACTCCACCAGGGCCACAGCTACCTCTACAGCCTTCCTCAGAGGAGTTCCTACCAAAGATATTTTGGAGGCAGCCACTTGGAGTTCTGTACATACCTTCACAAAACACTACCACCTGCCTTTATATTCCAGAACAAGAGCAGGCTTTGCCACTGCTGTTTTGCAGGGCATTCTGGCTCAACCCAGTTCCTCCTAGTACCTACCACCCTGTGCATAGCTTTGGGACTCTACCCATCTGTGATTACTGCAGCTGTATGCACGATGAACATAGTACAGTTTTGTACCTACCATAAATGTAGATGTTCGAGTGCTAATACAGCTGCAGTACAGGTTTCCCTTCCTCCTTCCCCACTTGGTAAAGGCATGGGGCCTAACAACCTCTTCATACTACCTGACTGGGTTATCCTGCTATGTTTTATTTGCTTGCTGCCACTTATTTTGGATTATATTGCATTGCTTGTGTATATATATATATATATATATATATATACATATAAGCATAGTTTATGTATTGACTTCCCTCTGGGGGCACCTGACATCTGGGGCAAGAAAGACTGAAGAACATGGCGTCGGCTGTGTCTTATATACTCTGGCCTCACTGACGTCAAAAGAGAAAGTGACAACAACCGACGCCGGACCAAGACTTTGGAATTCGGCCGACCGAGGGACCGTCTGACGGCAGAGAACCCATCTGTGATTACTGCAGCTGTATTAGCACTCGAACATCTACATTTATGGTAGGTACAAAACTGTACTTTCGCAAGTACCGGTCGGCCGACTCCTGAAATTTTCGTTTTCGAGTTTCAGAACCGAAGTCTTCAACTAAAGCTAAGTAGGGGAAACTTTTTCTTGCTCCTTTCCGATGTCAGTAAAAGTTAATAATTGCATTACTTGTGGAAAGCAAATACCTCACAAAGATTTTCATTCTTACTGTATTCCTTGCCTAGGCCCTGACCACGACGTACCTTGCTGTCAGTTTTGTGCTTTATTTAATCAGCGCACTATCCGTCGTCAGTATATTTTCACCTCTAAATATTTCAGTTCTCTGTTTAATTATCCAGAAATGTCATCGGTTAGCCATCCAACTACTGGGATTCCGAAAAAACGCAAAGATAAAGACAGAGACAGGCCGCCGAGGTCCAAAGCTGCCAACGCTTCTCCTAAGCCAGTCGCCAGTTCGCCGGTACTCAGTGAGGTGCTTTCGCAGCCCCGGATACCTGCTATTTCTGACTCGCAGGCCTCTACTGAGACCCAATTGGAGTTCTGGTCTGCCACGAGATGCTTCAACTGTGGAACCTGCGGATGTCTCTACCTTGGAGGGGTCTGGAGCCGCTGTGCAGGCACCGGCTTCTGAGGGTGTATTCAGGCCTACGGACTTGCATATTAAACAGACGCCTCCTTCATTTAGGCCAAAATTTCGAACCATGCCTAAGAAACAGACGCCCAGGCCGCATGCTCAGGCCTCTATGCCTAAAAAACAATTGATAAGAATGGCTGAAGATCTTATAACTTTAATCAGGGGAAGCCAACCTCCCCCTTCTAAGAGACCTAGGACTGAAGTTATTTATGAATCTTTGTTTTTCTGATTCTTCTGATTATCTGGATTTGCCCTTATCTACTTATGAGGCTTCTGATGCAGAGGACTCTAGTCCCTCTGCTTCCCCTCCAGAGGATTTTTCTTTTGGTGAAACCTTACATACTCTAAGGGAGCATTTCCACTGGGGAAGCCAGGATTTTTCTGATTCAAAAAAGAGGCTTAGGGATTTCTTACTCCTACCTCAGCATAGGCCTTTAGCTATACCTCCTGTACTAGACATTGTTGATTATGCCTTTTCAGAATCTAGTTTGGTCCCTGATTCTTTGCCTCCTGCTCCCAGAAAACCTGACAGGTATTACAGGGCTCCTGATTCACGCAAGTTCCTTTTTAAAAATCCTATTGCGGATCCAGAGACTATTTCACAGGGACCCGAGGGCATTAAGGCTTCTACTGCTAAAAATCCTACCCCCTCTGATAGAGACTCCAGGGTGCTGGATAGATGGGGTAAGAAGGTTTACACTTCTGCAACCTTGGCCATTAGGGCTTTAAACTGCCAGTTTCGTATGCATCAACAGCATGTTATTGGATTGCGTAAACAGAAAATTATGTTGATTCCTAACTGTGCCGAAAATAAAGAATTACAGGATTTATAGCATTCAGCTGAACAGGTTGGAAAACATACTTGCAATGTGGATTTGATTCATTAGAGGCTTCTTGCAGGGCTGCTGTTACTGGGTCTGTGCTCAGAAGGCATGCTTGGCTTAAGGAGCAATCTTTGGCTGATCATGTTAAAGCTAAATTGTTGGATGCTCCCTTAAATCAGTACCGCCTGTTTGGCAACAAGGCTGAAGAAGTTCTTAAAAAGATGGAAGATAAAGCTAAATCTATGCAAACTGTTAAAGATTTCTTACAAGTTCAGCCTCCTAGAGTAGGCACTGGCCCTCTAAAAATTGGTCCTTTCCAACCCCTTCCAGATCTTCTCAAGCCAAACCCAGACACAGCAGAAATCCCAGATTTCAGTCCCAAGGGACACACAAGACTTGAGCAGTGGGGGGTTTCCGCACCCAAATCTGGGAGTAGCAAGACTCCCCCCTATGGAAAACTGTCTCAGTGACTTGCTTTTAAAACTTCCAAGCACTTCCCAACTGAATGCTCCTTTAGGCGGAAAGATTGGTCTGCTGGCCAAAAACTGGGAACTCATTACCCAGGACAAATGGGTTTTAAATAGTGTCCCAAGGATACAGATTTCACTTCCACACGTTACCAACACCAAGCTGGTGGGCCAGATCTGCCCTCAAATCAGTGGGCAGAGACCCAAAATTAAGTACTCTCTCTCTGTCTCTCAAATATAGGGGCTATTCAGTTGGTATCAGAAGAGGAAAAGGGACAAGGTTTCTATTCGAGACTTTTCCTGGTACCCAGAAAAAGCAATACATGGCATCCTATCTTGGACTTTTCTACTCTAAACACCTTTCTGGTGATTCCAAAATTCATAATGCTGACTCTTCACCAGCTGCTTCCTATGTTAGGCAAAGATGCCTGGTTGGCAACACTAGCCTTAAAAGAAGCATACCTGAACATCCCTGTCAGGGAGTCATGCAGAAGATACCTATGCTTCAAAGCAGGCTACATGCACTGTCAGTTCTCTACACTGCCCTTTGTGAATACCCTGGGTGCAGGAGAGAAGTCAAAGTGCCTAGCTCCAGTCATTGCATTTTACAGGCAAAGAAATATTCAAATATGCCCATACCTGGACGATTGTGTAATTCAGGCAGAAAGCCGGGACTTTCTTTTGAATCATGTGGCCTTTGTTCAAAGGGTACTGACTTGTCTGAGGTTCACCATAAACGAAAAGAAATCACACCTGATATCCTGCCAACAAATTATATTCCTGGGAGCAAGCTTGAATACCACTTCTCGGATGGCTTTCCTCACGCCAGAGAAACGGATTCATTTGACAACCTACTTCAAACAAGTGGCCACAAAAACCCAGTTATCTGCAAGGCAAAATACTGCAAGCCTTGGGGTTCATGGCCTCCTGCATTCTTCTAATTCCATATGCAAGGCTGCGTATGAGGAAACTCCAATGGTATCTCAAAAGCCTATGGTGTCAACATTCACAGGATCTAGAAGCATGGATTCCTTTCATACCTTGCCTATGCCTAGAGTTCCTTTGGTGGGCAGAGGCCTGCCACCAAAACGGGACTACCATTCACATTACCCCCCTGCCGCCCAAATCTCAGCAGATACATCAGACTTTGCATGGGGGGGCTCACCTGGCAGGGAAGTGCATTCAGGGCAAATGGAACCCAAGGCAAATGCACCTGCACGTAAATCAAAAGGAAATGCTAGTTGTACAGAATGCTCTGACAGTCTTCAAGGACCATATTCTTCCAGAACCACTAATGGTAAAGACGGACAACACCACTGTCATGTGGTACATAAACAAGCAGGGGGGGTACACATTCTTACCCCCTCTGCAGACTAACCATGGTATTCTGGAACACAGCCTTGAGCTACCAAGTGAATCTACAAGCTCAATTCCTGCCAAGAAAACTAAGTACACTGGCAGACGGACTAAGCAGAAACCTCATGGACCCACACGAGTGGAAACTGGGAACCAAGGATTTTCAACATGTTGACAAGCAAATGGGGGAGCCCAGATATAGACCTGTTTGCCTCCCCCCAGAACCATCAACTGGACAAATGAAAATGGGTGTTCTATCCTTCAGCTGGAAAAACCTATCAGTTTATGCCTTTCTTCCTCTGCCTCTGTTCTCCAAGGTACTACTAAAGATCAAAAAGGACAAGCTAAGGACAATTTTAATTGTACCAGACTGGCCTTGCTAACACTGGTACCCACTCTTGTGCAGTGTGTCATGCTTGGCTCCATGGCACCTGTTGTCCCAGCAGGAAAACCAGATTCTGCACAATCAGCTGCAAACTCTGAATCTACCAGCCTGGCTAATTACCTAATCTGTCCTTTACCATCCCTCTGTCAATCAGTGATTGATATCATTTTAGAGGCAAGGAGGCCTAGTACTAGAAAATCTTATGGTGCAAAATGGAATAGATTTTGTGCCTGGAACCAATCTCAAGGAATGAATGCAACAGTGCCCAATTTACCTCAGATTCTACAATACTTGACTGAGATGCTTCATAAGGGCTTGTCCTTTTCCTCCATCAAAATTCATGCCTCAGCCATTTCAGCTCATTATAGCACAGATCCTCCCCTCTTCTCTCACCCACTGCTCAAGCAGTTCCTCAGAGAGGCCAAAAATTTAAGGCCACTCAGGAGAGCTCCAACTCCAGCCTGGGATCTTAACTTTGTCTTGGAGAAACTCACTCTTCCTCCTTTTGAGCCAGCTGCTACTACAGATTTAAAATTTATTTCCTGGAAAACAGCTTTCCTTTTAGCAATCACTTCTGCAAGAAGGGTATCTGAATTACAGACCCTTATGGCAGTGGAACATTTCATCATCTTTCATGCGGACAGGGTGTCCCTCAGAACCAATCCCTCCTTCATGCCCAAGGTGGTGTCCAGTGTGGCTCTTAAGTCAGTTCATTCATTTGCCTACTTTCTTTCTTAACCCACAGAACAAAGGGGAATGGATACTGCACTCTTTAGATGTGCACATGCGACTTAGATTCTACTTGGACAGGATTAAACCTCAAAGGAAATCTGAACTGCTGGTGGCATTTGCTGCAGGGACAGAGGGGAAAGCTATTTCAAAACAAACCATTTCAAAATGGATAGGCCACTTCATTAATTTCTGCTGTAAGCACCATGGGCATCAGACCCCATTCAACCAGGGCTGCATCTACCTCTACAGCCTTTCTCAGGGGCATTCCTACGATGGACATCCTAGAAGCTGCTACCTGGAGTTCTGTACATGCTTTCACCAGGCATTATCATTTGCCAATTTTCTCTAAATACAGAGCTGGTTTTGCCACTGCAGTCTTGTAGGGCCTTATAGCTAGTCCTAATAAGATTTAAATTCCTCCTCCCAACCTTAGCTTTGGGAATCTACCCAAATGTAATGACTGCAACAGTGAAACACAAAGAACATAGTACAGTTGTGTACACTTACCATAAATATAGATGTTAGAGTGTATTCACTATTGCAGTCCTGGTTACCCCTCCCTCCAGCCCCCTTTCTTCTTTTGGCTATACCTCTACTCTCACTTACTATGCTCAAAAAGCTTTTTGGTATATTTGCTTTTTTGTTGGAGGTATATCCTTGTATTTATAGATTTAATTGCTTCCCATTAGGGAGACACCTGACATCTGGGGCAAGAAAAACTGATGGAATGGTGTCTGCTGCATGTTTTATACCCCATGACAACCTGACATCGTGGAAGAAGGGACAGCAACTGACGCAGGACCCAAGACTCTAATCAGGCCGGCAGAGGGCTACTGCAAGCAGATAACCCAAATGTAATGACTGCAACAGTGGATACACTCTTACATCTATATTTATGGTAAATGTACACAACTGTACTTTCTTGTAAGCATTCCCACCCTTACCTCCTTATCAGACTGCTGACAAAAGAAATCAGGGCTTGCAGACCCAGTATTATCCTAGTGGCCCCCTTCTGGCAGCGTTAGCACTAGTTCGTCCTCCTCCTGACATTCATTGAGGAGGGATTCCGCACCCCTACCACAGGAAGTAGATTTTCTCAGCCAAGTCAAGTGATTTATCTTCCACATCCACCAAGCTGCCCTCCAGGTAACAGCCTGGAGGATTTGGTTTTGACACCAAGGAATGCATCTAATCCTAATGGCTGCTTTCTGTTCTAGGATGTCCAATGCCAGGAAGTTGTATCTGGCAAAATGAAAGCATTTTTCACCTGATGTCACAGCATTAACACTAACCCTTCTCAGACAGGCAGACATCTCAGTCTTTTGCAGTACCTGTTGGGCCTCTCTAGACTAGGACTTTCCTATTCCAGAGTTGAGGTATATGCATCTGCAACATCAGTTTGCCTGCACAGTGCTCCACCTGCCTTCTTGCACCCCCATGAAACTTTTTTAAAAGGAGTGATTCATTTGAGACCACCCAGGAGGAGCCCTAGACTGGCATGGGATCTAAATGATGTGTTAGTAAAACTAACCTTGCCTCCTCCCTTACAAATCTGCTGATGTTCTTCGTGTTTCACTGTTGCAGTCATTACGACCGGCACTTGCGAAATGCTTCTGCTTCGGGCACCACACGGCAAGAAAGACTAAAGAAAATGGCATCTGCTGCATGTTTTATACCTCTGACAACCTGACGTCATGGAAGTGAAGACAGCAACTGACACAGGACCCAAGACTTTGGAATTCAGGCCGACTGAGGGCAACCTGCCAGCAGATTACCCAAATGTAATAACTGCAGCAGTGAATACATTCGAACATCTGCATTTATGGTAAGTGTACACAACTGTACTTTACTGCCTCTCTAAAGATGCTCACCTAGAAAAAACACTATTTTATAGCTGTTAATTCAGTGAGGGGAGTTTCTGAGCCTCATAGTAAAGAATCTTTCAGTGTCTACTACAGTGTTAGGGTCACCCTCAGTACGAACACATCCGTTATGCCTAAAGTGATATCAGAACTTAATCAGACTATTCACATACCAGTCTTCTACCCAAATCCACAGAGCAGGGCAGAGCAAGTTCTCCACTCCCTGGATGTGCACAGCCAAATCAGCTACTATCTAGACAGGACAGAACAAAAAAAAAAAAAAAAAAGACTAAGAGTAGAGCAATTGCTAGTGGCTTTTGCAGAAGATAAATGCTAACTGTATTAAATTCTGTTACTCACGGCATTGTAAAGATTTATCTGGGCATTTTGAAGCCCACTACTCCACTGTACATGGAGCAACTACCAATGCTTTCCTCAAAGGAGTCCCCACCGAAGACCATCCTAAAGGCAGGCCCAATGAACTCGGTGCACAACTTTATAAAACACTATAAACTAGAAGTCTCCTCCAGCCTAGAGAATGCTTTGCTACTGCCCTCCTGAAAAATCGTATTTCCTAAGGTCATACAGAAGGCCCACCACTCAACTTGTAGCTTTGGGAGTCGTCCCAAGAAACAGTACTGCAACATTGACCATGAAGACTGTAGTACAGTTGTTTACCACTTAACAAAATTGTAGATGTTAGACACCCACCGTCAAAGCCCTCTGTCGGATGACTACTTGTCTCCCTATTGCTGGGTGCAAGGGTTAGAAGTTTTTTTTTCTTCAGGTAGTCCTGTTTATCTCTTATCCCCTCTTTGCCTTCTGTGTTTTTCCTCCTCCTCACTTGAATCCTGGTAACTGGAGAGGTTGTTCTGTCCTTGGGCATCAAACTGCATGTTCAATGCTTAGAAGATCTGAAGATGGCTCCAACAGATACCTTTCTTATAATGTAACATCCAGATGTTGGTCTTCAAACATCCGTTGGCTAGCGATGATGCAGAGACAATAGAAGTCAGGACAGTTGTGGGCATCTGCATGGAAGGAAGACACACAAGTTGATACTAAAACATTGATCTACTTCAACATTTATAGTTGTGGTAAGTGGCTCACAACTGTACTTTGGATGGTGTCATTTGAATACTAGGCATCTTGTTTGCTTCATTTAGAAGATCTGACATGGAAATATTGCAATTTTTCACATTTTTCTTCATTTATATGCCATTTACTGCTAATTTAACACTGCCATAGCTGTTTTTATTTTTAAAATGCAGTTTTATCATGTTACTTTACTTACATTTTATGTTGAGATTTTGTTTTCCATTTCTGACAAGAGAATCTCTACGCAAATGCTTAGTTGTGTTCTAAAACGTTCATTGGATTTAAGAGCATATACTTGATTTGTTTTGTTATTTGGACAAGTGAGTGTTGGTACTGTGACTGTGCTATTTACTACACTGTGCAGTTTGTAGAACAAAGCTTGTTACAGTTTACACTGCTCCTGTTATATTTTATGCAGTTTAGACCTATTTTCTGTGTGGGGACATGGTTTATATTTTCTGTTATTGCTGCCCCTAATCAGTCCTTTATTCTGGTTGGTGTTTTGCCCCAACTTGACGGATCCTGATATGGCTGCCCCCCCCCCCCCCCAAAAAAAAAAAAAAAAAAAGTTAAATCCAACTGCACCTAAAAAAAAAATAAAACTCAACAAAAACATGCCTCAGACTACAGTTAGTAAATCTGTTTGCCTTAAGCCAGCCCACAGCCCACTTAACCTTTATCCCTGTTATCTTCTAAGTTCCCGACCTTCTGTGGTATGGTGGTCAGGCACATCCTTTGGTTCCAGTGCCCGGGTCAGGTACAGGATAGGTGGGGATAAGAGACCCTTTGCCAGATGTAATGCTCTCTCCCCAGATATGTTGTCCTCTAGTGTAGTTTGTAGTAAAAAAGAATCAGAGTCTTCACCACTCAACAGACAAGGTATTGTCATGTATAGGGCTGATGTGGTTTCTATAGCTGAGTGTTTTACAGTCAGTTAATTTTATTTTATTTTTGTATTTTTCTGGGGTAGAGCACTGATCCCCATGGGCCTTTTTCAGACTCTATCTCCAGGAGAGGTATCTGGTTAAGTGACTTGTTCAAAATTGCATAGGTAGGCAGTGGATGCTGGGAATCAAAACTTAAACCATTGGACCACAGGAAAGTGCTTATTAACAGCTACTTAATCCTCTAAGCCCATTACTAGACTAATCTTGGCGTCTGTGCTTCTGTTCAGAATGACTATGGGGCCACCTTCTCTAGATGTCAGGTCAGTCTAGTGCCATAGATTTTGATGGGGACTGTGATGCAGATGGTAGTGAACACTGAGTCTATCCAATGTAAATTCTTTGGACTCCTAGGATCGTAGGAGGTTACTAGGCTATTGACCCAGATGTCATTTCAAACCTAGCCGTTTCATCCCAATGTAATACCATGAATACTGTAGTCAGTACCTACGACAGTATTTAGTAATGATTGCCCTTGCCCAGGAGGGTTGTGGGCACTATCCCCAGTAAGAATTTACATTGCCCCATCCACTTGTCCAGTTTGCTGTTGCAGTGTCATAAAGGTGCTCTGCTTCACATGAATTGACAGCCTATCCCAAACACGTGGCAGTCACTCAAGAGATGTATCTGTCCCTGCAGCACGTCCTATTCAAGTCGCAGGCCATATTTAGGTTCCTGGAATGGGTAACTCTAGTCCAGTTTGATTTATGGATGTGCAGCAAATTCATTAGGCTTGGGTCAGAGATTGCTGTATAAGCCAGGCATAAGTCTCCCGTAAGAAGTGTATATGATACCAATTATAGTGACAGGAACTTTAGTGGGTCTGTGTAAGGCACGTGCTGGAGTCCTTTGATCTTCTTTGCTCGAAACCTCTGAGGTCTTTCCATTTGCTGCAGATGCTTTGTACGGTACATGCCAAAAGGAGCGTTAATCTCAATTATAGGCCTGATTAGTGACAAGTATAGAGGAGTTATAACCTCCTTTGCTCTAGAGGCGATGCCTTTGGCTAATCAAGTGAGTTGCGTAGAAAGCCTTCCTTACTACAGTGGACACATGGTACTCAAATTTAAGGTTGCAGTCAGCAGTTAGCCTTGTCGCCTCACAGCCAGAGGTTTTCCAGTTCGATTCTCGGCTGAAGCGCCTTATGTGCAGAGTCTGCATGTCCTCCCTGCGATTGAGTGAATTTAAAGACTTGCAGGTAGGTGCATGCGTGTGTGCCTTCTTTGAAGGTTGGACGCCGGGCTGGCAACTCGACACTGTAAAAATTCACTGCTAGTCATTAGCGGGCCGGAGTTCCGTTGTGGTGACCCCCAAACAGAGAAAAACAGAAAGACAGATGTTCTTCATCTCACATTGCTGCAGTCCTTACTTATGGGTAGTCCGCTGTCCCCGGTCGGCCCGAATACCAAAGTATTAGGCTGACGTCGGTCATGGGCGCCTAGATCTGACATCAGAGCGTCAGGGTATAAAGGCGCATGATCGACGTCATATCCTCAGTCTTTTTTGCCGCATGGTCCGATGCAGAAGCAGCGTTGCAAGTGCCGTTCGGCGTTCTGAAATTTTTCGTTTTCGGAGTTTCAGACCGATACCAAGTTGGGCTAAGTACCCCGTTGGGAATATTTTTGTTTTTCTTGCCTCAGTTACTTACGGATGTCAGAAAAAGTGAATAATTGTATTTCTTGTGGGAAACAGATACCGCATAGGGATTACCACTCGCTTTGTATTCCTTGTTTGGGACGAGCACGGCGTAGTCGGGTGTCGGTTTTGTGCTAGGTTTAATAAGCGCACTATAAAGCGGAGGTTAGATTGCGCTAAGTTAGTCTTTGGCAAAGGTGTAATTATAATATGCCGTCGGATGTTCCGGCCTGCTTCTACTAAGAAGCGCAAAGACAAATCTTTAAAGCCTAGGCAGGATGATTCGTCCGTTTGGACGCTGGACCTTTAGAAGCTACAGCTGAACAGGTGGATCCGGCTGAAGTTTCTGTTGAGTCCCAGGGGGAAACTTTGATTTTACAAGATGTGGCCTCTCAGGAGGCAGGTCAGGCTGAAGGGGCCTCTCAGGTTACTATTCTCCCTTCTATGCCTAAGGTGGTTAGGCCTTCTGCTACTGTTTCTAAGGCTCCTTCTAAGGGCAGGTCTGTTTTGCCTTCCTCTGGTGTCAGTTCTGGTTCTTCAGGGTCTGTGCCTAAAAAGCACATGCTTAAAATGGCAGAGGATTTGATTACATTAATTAGAGGTTCTATGCCCCCTCCTGATAAAGAGGCCCAGGATGGAGCCAGAGTTGGAAAGTTTGGAGCAGGCCTCAGATGATTCAGAGTCTTCTGCTGAAGACATTCAGGATTTCCCTCCTTATTCTGATTCTGATGCAGAGGATTCCACTCCTTCTGCTTCTCCTCCAGAGGATTTTTCATTTTCAGAAACTCTGCATTCCATGAGGGAGCATTTTAAGTGGGAGGAACAGGATTACTCTGATTCACGGAAGAGGCTTAGGGAGTTCTTGTTTTTACCACAGACCGGACAGGTATTACAGGGTGCCTGAGGCTCATAAATATCTGTATAAGAGTCCTAGGGCGGACCCAGAATCTATTAGTCAGGGGCCTAAGGGTGTTAGAGCCTCTGTTGTTAATAATCCGGTTCCTCTGGATAAGGAAGCTAGAGCTTTGGATAGATGGGGTAAGCAGGTGTATACCTCTTCTACTTTAGCAATGAGAGCTTTGAACTGCCAGTTTCATATGTTGAAGTATCAGAATTTCCTCCTTTCTCAGCTAAGATCTAAAGTGGATGCTTTGGCAGAGGGCATAGAGTGTAAAGAATTGCAGGATTTAATACATGTTTCTGAACAGGTGGGTAAGCACTCTTTGCAATGTGGTTTTGATGCTTTACAGGCTTCTTCTAGGGTGGCTGCCACTAGTTCAGTTATTCGTAGGCACGCCTGGCTTAAGGATCAGAATTTGTCTGAGCATGTTAAGTCTAGAATTCTCGATGCCCCTTTACAGTCTGAAGTTTTGTTTGGTCCTCCTGTGGAGTCAGTCTTAAAGAAAATGGAAGACAAGGCTAAGTCTATGCAGACTGTTAAAGATAGTCTGCAGGTACAACCTCCAAAGTTTAGTAGAAATTGGCCTACTAAGGGGTGGGCGTACCCTACTTCTGATTCTCAGTCTAGGGGTAGATCTAGGCTTGGTAGGGGCAGAGCTCAGAGTACCTTCAGGCCGAGACAATGGAGTTCGCCTGCTCAATCTGCTGGTGAGGGCAGGGGCCAGTCCTTTCGTAAACAGGCCCAATGACCTGCATTTTCAGCTGCCAGATTCTTCTTGCCGGGCAGCTCCTTTGGGAGGAAAGTTGGCTCTTTTCAAGCAAAATTGGCATTTAGTCACCCAGGACAAATGGGTATTGGACATTATAAACCGAGGTTACAAGTTCTATTTCCACACCATGCCTCCTTTCAAAGGCATGCCAGACGTCCCTCCTCGGCAAAGGATAGAGGCTCACAGACAAATTTCTTTACTTCTTCAAATAGGAGCTATACAGCCAGTTCCTCTGTCAGAAGTGGGCCTAGGATTTTATTCTCGCCTGTTTCTAGTTCCAAAGAAAGGGAACACGTGGAGACCAAATTTGGATTTATCTATCCTCAACACTTACCTGGACATTCCAAAGTTCAAGATGCTGACTTTACAACAACTTTTACCTCTGTTGGGAAAAGATCACTGGATGGTTACTCTGGATCTCAAAGAGGCTTACCTTCAAGTTCCTATCAGGCCCAGTTGCAGGAGGTACCTGCGTTTTCGGGTTGGAAATTTACATTATCAGTTCTCTGCATTGCCCTTTGGCTTATCTACTGCGCCCAGAGTGTTCACAAAGGTTCTGGCTCCAGTGATAGCATTTTTCAGACTAAGAAGAATACAGATTTATCCTTATTTGGACGACTGCCTGATTATTGCACGAGAAAAGGACGAACTTCTTCATCATCTACAGTATGTGATGGCAGTGTTAAGATGCCTAGGGTATTCTGTGAACGAAACAAAGTCCAGTCTAGTACCCTCTCAGGACATGTGCTTTCTGGGTGTGAGACTGAATACAGCTTCCCAGATGGCCTTTTTGACCCCGGACAAACAAAGAAGCCTTTTCTCTTTATTTCCAGCAAATGTCTCTACGGTCCAGGCTGACTGCAAGGACAGTCCTTCAAGCCTTGGGGTTCATGGCATCTTGTACTCTGGTGCTTCCCAATGCCAAATTGCATATGAGGAAGCTTCAGTGGTATCTCAAAAATGTGTGGACACAGCACTGCCAAGATCTGGACACTGTCATTCAGATAATACCTTGCATTCAGAAGGAGTTTTTGTGGTGGGCTCAGGAATGTCACCTAAACAAGGGACTCTCTGTGACCCAGCCAGAGGCGAGTCAGATTCTAACGACAGATGCCTCGGACAAGGCTTGGGGAGCACACCTCAATGGAAAATGGGTGCAAAACACGTGGCCTGTCAAACTCCAACATTTGCATATCAACTTGAAGAAAATGTTAGCAGTCCAGTTTGCATTGATGGCTTTCAAAGATTTACTTCACCCAGGGCAGGTGTTGATTCAAACAGACAACACTACTGTCATGTGGTACATCAACAAGCAGGGGGCAACCCATTCTTACCCTCTTTGCAGGCAAGCGATGATTCTGTGGGAAACTGCTCTCAATCTACACCTCAATCTTCAGGCAAGGTTTCTACCAGGAGCACAGAACTCCTTAGCAGATGTATTGAGCAGACAAATAGTGGATCCTCACGAGTGGAAATTGGATCCTCAAGTATTTCAACAGTTGACAGTGTTATGGGGAACTCCAGACATAGATCTGTTCGCTTCTCCACTAAATTACCAGTTGCCAAAGTTTTGCACAAAATGTTTCATCACACAGCTTGGAAGGTGGGCGCTCTATCATTCAGTTGGAACAATCTGCATGTATATGCCTTTCCACCTCTGCCTCTTCTTCCCAAGGTACTTTTGAAGGCCAGACAAGACAAGCCAACCATGATTTTGATAGCACGGATTGGCCTCGACAACACTGGTACCCACTACTGAGGAGTTTAGTATGAGAACCTCCATGGCCTCTGCCTTTGATTCCGCACCTTTTGTCACAAGAGGACAGTCACTTCCTCAATGTCAAGATTCAGTCTCTGCATCTAACAGCCTGGCATATTCTGTTTTAGACTCTGGAAGGTCTCAGCTTCCACAACAAGTTTTGAATGTTATTTTGGAGGCCAGGAGGCGTAGTACCAGGAAAGTTTACGGATAAATGGAGGAGATTATTTATTTGGAGCAAAGGAAAGGACCTTGATGTCTCCAAACCTGATTTAAGTGTTGCTCTTCAATATCTTACTGAGCTATTGGACAAGGGTTTGTCTTTCTCCTCAATAAAGGTTCATGCTGCAGCCATTTCTGCTCACTATGATTGTGACCCTCCTTTATTCTCTCATCCTTGATTTAAGCAATTTCTTAGAGGGGCAAAGAATATAAGACCCCCACGTAGAGCTCCTACTCCTGCTTGGGATCTCAATTTTGTGTTGGAAAAACTTACTCTACAACCTTTTGAGCCTGCAGCTACGGCCGAGTTACAGTATTTGTCATGGAAAACTGCTTTTTTGTTGGCCATTACCTCTGCAAGAAGGGTTTCTGAATTACAGGCCCTCATGGCAGTGGAGCCTTTCCTGATTTTTCATAAGGATAGGGTATCTTTACGTACTAATCCTTCCTTTATGCCTAAAGTGGTTTCTAGTGTGGCCTTAAATCAAACTATTCATTTGCCTACTTTTTATGCAAACCCCCAAAATAAAGGGGAGAAACTTTTGCATACTTTGGATATTCACAGGCAGTTGCGTTGTTATTTGAGCAGAACCAAGGAGTTCAGACAGTCTCAGCAATTGTTTGTTTCTTTTGCTTTGGGTTCACAGGGTAAACCTGTTTCAAAACAAACTATTTCTAAATGGATTGGGTTTTGTATTTCTTTCTGTTATTCCCATCATGGTAATGAGATTCCTGCTGGAATCAGGCCTCATGCCACTAGGGCTACTGCTACTTCTACGGCCTTTCTAAGGGGGGTAGCTACAAAAGACATTTTGGAGGCAGCTTCTTGGAGTTCAGTGCATACCTTTTCTAAACATTACCACCTTCCTCTTTATTCTAAGTCCAGGGCTGGATTTGCCACTGCAATTTTACAGGGCATTTTAGCGGCCCCTAATGCTTTATGATTTTTACCATCCTCCCTTTCCCGTTGCTTTGGGATTCTACCCATAAGTAAGGACTGCAGCAATGTGAGATGAAGAACATAGTACAGTTTTGTACCTACCATAAATGTAGATGTTCAAGATCCACATTCCTGCAGTCGAATTTACCCTCCCTCCTTCCCCACTGTAGTTTGACTTGGTGCTATGCTTTAGGTGATGGTTGTTGTTGGGCATGTTTTTGGGAGGTATTCTGTTTTTGGCTGTGGCCTTTCTGGTTTGGCCTTCTGACATCTGGGGCAAGAAAAGACTGGGGATATGACGTCGATCATGCGCCTTTATACCCTGACGCTCTGATGTCAGATCTAGGCGCCCATGACCGACGTCAGCCTAATACTTTGGTATTCGGGCCGACCGGGGACAGCGGACTACCCATAAGTAAGGACTGCAGCAATGTGGATCTTCGAACATCTACATTTATGGTAGGTACAAAACTGTACTTTTAGTTTACTTGTGATCCCAGATCCCTTGCCACTTAGTATGTAAATAGGGTATTATTGTAATTTGATAGCGTGAAGGGACATTGTTTTTACTAAAGGAAATGATGCATTTCTTTGCATTTAGTTTGAGACCATGACTAAGACACCAGTTATTGGTGTGCTTAAGACCTTCCTGAAGTATACTGACATCATTTGTGGATTCAGTAATTACACCCAGATGTTCATCGTGTTACACTGCTGCAGTCATTACACTTAGGTTATCCTGCCATCAGGCAGTCCCGCAGTCGGCCAGAGTTCCAAAGTCTTGGTCCGGCGTCGGTTGCTGTTGCTTCTTCCCTGACGTCAGTGCGCCAGGGGTATATAAGATGCATCCGACGCCATTTTCTTCAGTCTTTCTTGCCACGCGGTGCCCGAAGCAGAAGCAGTTCGCAAGTGCAGGTTGGCCGACTCCTGAGATTTTCGAAGTCGAATTTCAGATCCGAAGTCTTCAGTAAAGCTAAGTACCCCGTTGAGGAAACATTTTTCTTGCCTCAGACCGATGTCAGAAAAAGTTAATAATTGTATTTCTTGTCGGAAGTAAATACCTCATAAGGACTTCCACTCTTACTGTATTCCATGCCTAGGGCCCTGATCACGACGTCACTAGTTGTCGGTTTTGTGCTAGATTTAACAAACGCACTATAAAAAGACGGTTTGATTTTGCTTTGCACTACTTTGGCCGAAGGTTCAATTATACTATGCCGTTGGATCAACTGACGACCGCAATACCGAAAAAACGCAAGGACAAGGATAGACAGGCATCCGAGGTCCAAAACCGACGACGAAACCTCTTCTAGGCCAGTCGCTGGTTCACCGGTTCTCAGTGAGGCACTTTCGCAGCCTCTGACACCCGCTACCTCAGAGCCACAGGCCTCCGACTCCCACATTCGAGACAACTAGGCCTCTGGAAACTCAAGGTATTGGGCCTACGGAAACTAATCCCTCAGATGGGTCCGGAGCCGCTGAGCAGGCATCGGCTTCTGAGGGTGTTTTCAGACCTTCACAACTTGCCATTAAAACAACAGCCAAGACAAAAGTACCATTAAAGACAAAGAAACAAGTACAGCATTCTCCTGGACAGCCCTCCATGCCTAAAACACAGATGCTTAAAATGGCTGAAGACCTCATTACTCTAATCAGGGGTTCCCATCCCCCTCCTGAGAAAAGGCCTAGGCAGGATACAGACTGACGACTCTGATCAGGTTTCTATTTCATCTGATTCCTCTTCAGACCAGGGATACTCTCTACCCCCCTATGAGGACTCTGATGCTGAAGAATCTATCCCTTCAGCCTCTCCTCCTGAGGATTACTCTTTTGGGGAAACTTTACATACCATGAGGGAGCATTTCCATTGGGAAAGTCAGGATTACTCATAATCCAAGAAAAGGCTCAGGGATTTCCTTTTATTGCCTCAGCACAGGCCTTTGGCTATTCCGCCTGTGCTTGATAATTGTGGATGGTGTGTTCTCTGAATTCAGCTTATCTCCTGACTCTTTGCCCCCTGCACCAGCCAAGCCAGATAGATATAGAGTCCCAGACTCTCACAAGTTTCTTTATAAAAACCCTTTGGCGGATCCAGAAACTATTTCCCAGGGTCCAAAAGGGGTTAAGGCTTCCATTGCAAAAAATCCAGTGCCCTCTGACGGATTCCAGAGCTTTGGATAGATGGGGGAAGAAAGTATACACTTCTGCAACTTTAGCAGTAAGAGCTTTAAATTGCCAGTTTCACATGCTTAAGTACCAACAATATTTAATGGCTCAGTTAAAACAGAAAATGCTTGCAAGTTCAGAAGCTCCTGATTGTAAGGAAATGCAGGATTTATTGCATGCAGTTGAACAGGTGGGAAAACATGCTCTACAATGTGGTTTTGATTCTTTAGAGGCCTCTTGTATGGCCGCAGTTACAGGTTCTGTGATTCGAAGACATGCTTGGTTAAAAGAACAGAGTTTACCTGATCATGTTAAGGCAAAATTATTGGATGCCCCTTTACAGCATGATACCTTGTTTGGTGTTAAGGCAGAAGAGGTGTTAAAGAAAATGGAGGATAAAGCCAAATCTATGCAAACAGTCAAGGATTACAGCCACCTCGATTTAGCAGAAATTGGCCAAAAAAGAATTGGTCCTTTCCAGTGTCAGACAGGCCACAGAGAGCCAGATACAGACGCCCAGGAGGCAGATCTCAACCCCAAGGCTCAAACAGACAATGGCAGTGGGGCACCTCAATCCCAAAAGGAGGTGGGGACAAGTCTCAACCTTACAGGAAACAGTTACAATGACTTTCCCCTTCGTACGCCAAGCACTTCCTTTTTGGAAGCCCCCTTAGGGGGGAAAACTAGCACTTTTTCCTCAAAACTGGCAAACAATCACCCAAGACAAATGGGTTCTGAATATTGTGTCTCAAGGTTACAGGTTCCACTTTCATACTTTACTAAGGCTAAAAGGAATGCCAGACCTGCCACACAATCAATGGGCAGAGGCACAAAAACAAATATCAGCCCTCATGGACATGAGATCTTTTCCAAAAGTACCACAACAGGAACAAGGATTTTACTCAAGACTCTTCCTGGTCCCCAGAAAGGACAAGGCCTGGAGACCCATACTAGACCTTTCAATTCTAAATATTTACCTGGATATTCCGAAATTCAAAATGTTGACATTACAATAGCTTCTACCCATGCTGGGCAGGAAGGCTTGGCTTGTTACTCTGGACCTCAAAGAGGCATACCTGCATGTCTCTATCAGACAAAATTGCAGAAGATACCTCAGATTCAAAGCTGGTACAATGCACTACCAATTCTCTGCACTGCCCTTTGGCTCATCTACTGCGCCCAGGGTCTTCACAAAGTGCCTGGCACCAGTAATTGCATTTTGCAGACAAAAAGGAATTCAAATATATCCATACCTGGACGACTGCCTCATTCAAGCAGAGACAAAGGACATTCTTCTACAGCATCTGGCGTTTGTAAAAAGGTTACTAATTTCTCTAGGGTGCACAGTAAACGAAAAGTCGTCAAAACTAGTGCCCTCGCAACAGATTATATTCCTGGGTGCCAGCTTAAATGCAGTGGCCCAGATGGCTTATCTCACGCCAGACAAACAAGTTCAACTAACTCATTATTTTCAACTACTGGCAAAAAAGTCCCAACTCCCTGCAAGAAAAATTCTGCAGGCCCTGGGATTCATGGCATCCTGCATTCTACTAATACCATATGCCAGACTGCATATGAGGAAATTACAATGGTACCTAAAAAGAGTTTGGACTCAACACTCTCACAGTTTAGAAGCAGTAATACCAATGATTCCCTACCTACAACAGGAGTTTTGATGGTGGGCACAGGCATGTCACCTAAACAAGGGTCAGCCTTTTACCCTACCCACAGCCAGGCAGACTCTAACAGATGCTTCGGATTACGCCTGGGGAGCACACATGGCAGGAAAATGCATTCAGGGCAAGTGGACCACAGACCAGATGCATCTTCACATCAATTAAAAAGAGATGTTGGCTGTTCAAAATGCCCTAACAGTTTTCAAGGACCTTCTGCATCCAGGAAAATTATTATTAAAGACAGACAACACCACAGTAATGTGGTACATGAACAAGCAAGGGGGCACTCATTCTTATCCACTATGCAGGCAAGCCATGACCTTGTGGAACACAGCTCTAACGTATCAAGTTCACCTGCAAGCACAATTCCTGCCAGGAAAGAAAAATACTCTGGCAGACGATCTAAGCAGAAATATCATGGACCTCACGAATGGAAATTGAATCCACAAATCTTCAGCATGGTAACGCAAAAATGGGGGTGCCCAGACATAGATCTTTTTGCCTTCCCACTGAATTGCCAACTACAAAAATTCTGCACAAGGACTTATCACAAGCAAGCATGGAAAGTGGATGCTCTATTGATCAGCTGGAAAAACCTAAAAGTTTATGCCTTCCCGCCACTGCCTCTCCTTTCAAAGGTACTCCTAAAAGCCAGACAAGAAAAACCACAGATGATCCTGATTGCTCCAAACTGGCCATGCCAGCACTGGTACCCTATCTTAAGGAACTTAGCTCAAGGCCCACCATGGATTTTGCCTCAAATTCCGCACCTTCTGACTCAACAAAACAAATCATATCCTGCACGGTCAGCTCAAAACCCTAAACCTGGCTGCATGGCAGATTCATTAGTCAAACGGGCAACACCTCTCTCTAAAGCTGTCATGAATGTCATTTTGGAGGCCAGGAGGCCTAGCACCAGGAAAGCTTGCTCAGAAAAATGGGAAGAGATTCTGTGCCTGGAATCAGGCTCAAAACCTTGACCCTCTTGTTCCAAACATTCCTCAGATTTTACAATACTTAACTGAGATGATGGACAGAGGCCTATCCTTCTCATCAATTAAGATCCACGCCTCTGCCATTTCAGCATATTGCAACACGGATCCTCCTTTATTCTCTCATCCCTTGCTAAAACAGTACATCAGAGGGGCTAAAAACATAAGACCGCCCCGGAGAGCACCAACACCAACTTGGCACCTCAATTTCGTTTTGGAAAAACTAACCCTGCCACCTTTTAAGCCAGCCAATACAGCCGATCTAAAATTTTTATCATGGAAAACAGCTCTGCTCCTAGCAGTAACTTCAGCACGAAGAGTTTCAGAGCTACAGGCATTAATGGCAGTGGAACCCATAATTTTTCATCAGGACAGGGTTTCTTTAAGGACAAACCCTACCTTTATGCCAAAGGTGGTATCTAGTGTGGCTCTTAACCAAACCATCCATTTGCCAACTTTTTATCCAAACCCCCAGAATAAAGGGGAGAAACTTCTGCATTCTTTGGACATAGGCAGCTACACTTCTACTTGGACAAAACAAAAGCTTTCAGGAAAACTGAGCAACTGTTTGTAGCATATGCTGCAGGATCACAGGGCAAGGCTATCTCAAAGCAGACTATATCCAAATGGATAGGACAACTGTATACATTACTGCTACACACAGCATGGAAAATCAGTCCCAAATAACATTAGGCCGCATTCCACCAGGGCCACAGCCACGTCAACAGCCTTTCTCAGAGGAGTACCTACCAAGTAAATTTTGGAGGCTGAAACTTAGAGATCAGTGCACACCTTTACCAAGCATTGCCACCTGCCTCTTTACTCTAAATCCAGAGCAGGATTTGCCACTACAGTTCTGCAGGGCCTCATAGCCAATCCTTACTCTTTTTATAGACCAACCACCCAACCTTAGCTTTGGGATTCTACCCAAGTGTAATGACTGCAGCAGTGTAACACGATGAACATAGTACAGTTTTGTACCTACCATAAATGTAGATGTTCGAGTGTTCACACTGCTGCAGTCCAGGTTACCCTCCCTCCATCCCCTCTAAACTAGCTGGATTTATTTATACCTTTCTATCCTATATAACCTTTGTGGTGTATTTGCTTGTAAATGAAGGTATTGTTGTTATTTTTATAGGTATATTGTTTATTAGCAATATGTATTGCCTACCTACTTGGGGGCACCTGACATCTGGGGCAAGAAAAACTGAAGAAAATGGCGTCGGATGAATCTTATATACCCCTGGCGCACTGACATCAGGGAAGAAGCGACAGCAACCGACGCTGGACCAAGACTTTGGAACTCTGCCCGACTGCGGGGACCGCCTGACGGCAGGATAACCAAAGTGTAATGACTGCAGTAGTGTGAACACTCGAACATCTACATTTATGTTGGGTACAAAACTGTACTATTGCAGTCATCCACGTACTTGGTCAGTCACAGCCCCTTAGTTTTGGCCTAAACTTCTGAGAAGTATATACCAAGCACTGACCCTTGTGGCACCTCGTTGGGGACAGTCTGCTGGTTGATGTGGAGTCACCCTCTTTGATGGTGTATGACCAGTTTGTGAGCCATTTGGTAACCCATCTTACAACAAAGGGATTTACATTCAGTTTGGTAAGTTTATTGGCAATGCCCAAATGTGAGATTGTGCAAAAGGCTGTGGCAAAGTCAAGGCATGCTGTGTGCACAGATTTGCCCTAGTCAATGGCCCTGGTCACATTTTCAAAGAAATTCACCAGGTTTAACAGGCAGGATCTGCCCTTGAAGCCGAATTGGGTCAGATCGAGGGTTTCGGGGTCGCCTATGTCTTTATTTATGAGGTCCATGATGATGAGTCCCATGGCCTTACAGATGAGGCTGGTCAGACTTGTGGGTCTGTAATTCCCTGGGTCTGCTGCTGAGCCATCTTTGTGGAGGGGAATAACTGTTGCTGTTATCCGTTCTGCAAGAGCAAAGCCTGTGGTTAGGCTGTGATTGAATATGGTACTTAATGGTGATGCTAGTTCATGTTTTAGTTTGTTTAGAAGACAGCCTGGGATATATTCTGGTCCTGTAGAGGCTGTTTTTTTTTTTTTTTTTTTTTGTCTTGGACAAGGCTGCAATGACCTGCTCTTTGGATATATGGGGGCAGGGTTTGTAATAAGTTTGGAGGGGATAAGGGAGTGAAATGTTCACCAAATCTGTCCTCCAGCAGGTTTGCTATCTCTGCAGGATTAGTGTATATGATACTGTTAGTCACTAGTTCGGGACATGCTTGGATCCTACCTTTTAGGCTGCATACCTAAATAGGAACTGTTGTGGAGACCAATGTTAAATTTGTCGCATTTAAATACCTTTCTGAAAGTACCCAAATTCAAAATACTAACCCTGAAGACAGTCCTACCCCTTCTTCTGGACCAGTGTTTAATGGTGACATCACATTCCAGTTCTTCCCAGCTTCAAGTTGGACCTACAAAAGTCCTCTCGCATACCTTTTCGAAGAATTGTCTTCCAGGGATGCATAATGGACACGGAAAGAAGTATGACCTTTTGTACCAGAAAAAGTCCTAACTGTTGAACATTTTCAGGGATTTCTTTTTCAAGAAGCTGCCTCTGCAAGAGAGTTTCTTAAAATTCTAGGCCTCAGGGCATTGATCTTCGTGATACCACTGGCCAGAATCCACATTAGAAACATTCAGTGGTGCTCAAATTTTTTCTAGACCCAGCACCTGCTTCCATTGGCTTTTCAAGTACAGTGCTAGATTTTGTAAAAGAAGAGTTACAGTGGTGACAGGATCACGTCTCAGTGTAGATCTGCCCTTCTCCTTGTAGACCCCAGTTCAGTCAGTCCGGATGGACTCATCAGATTTTGCATGGGGAACAGTGTTCAGATGAATTCTGGTGCAAGATGAGTGGGATTCTTTAGACAGTGCAAAGCACATAAACTTCAAAGAAATGTTGGCAGTAATTCAGACCTTACTAGAAGTTCGTGTTTCACTGTTGCAGTCATTACACTTGGGTTATCCTGCTGGCAGGCGGCCCGTAGTCGGCCTGAGTTCCAAAGTCGTGGTCCGGCGTCGGTTGTTGTCGCCTCTTCCCTGACGTCCGTACGCCAGGGGTATAAAAGTTGCAACCAACGCCATTTTCTTCAGTCTTTCATGCCGCATGGTGCCCAAAGCAAAAGCAGTTTGCAAGTGCCGGTCGGCCGACTCCTGAGATTTTCAAAATTGAATTTCAGAACTGAAGTCTTCAATAAAGCTAAGTACCCCGTTGGGGAAACTTTTTCTTGCTCCAGACTGATGTCAGTAAAAGTTAATAATTGTATTTCTTGTGGGAAGCAAATACCTCATAAGGACTTTCACTCTTACTGCATTCCTTGCCTAGGCCCTGACCACGACGTTACTAGTTGTCGATTTGTGCTAGATTCAATAAACGCTCTATTAAACGTCTGTTTGATTTTGCTTTACATTATTTTGGATGAAGATTTAACTACATAATGCCATCGGAACAACCGACGACCGGAATATATAAAAAACGCAAAGACAAAGAAAAGGACAGGCATCAGAGATCCAAAACTGACGACGAAGCCACTTCTAGGCCAGTCGCCAGTTCTCAGTGAGGCGCTTTCGCAGCCCCTGACACCCACTACTTCAGAGCCACAGGCCATAACCGACAGCCACGTGGCGACACCGAGGCCTGTGGAAACTCAAGGTATTGGGCCTACAGAAACTATACCCTCAGATGGGTCCGGAGCCGCTGAGCAGGCACCGGCTTCTGAGGATGTTTTCAGACCTTCACAGCTTACAAATAAAGCTACTACAGCAGCAAAAGCAAAGTCAAAAACACCATTAAAGACAAGGAAACAAGTGCAGCGTTCTCCACAACAGTCCTCCATGCCAAAGAAACAGATGCTTAAAATGGCCGAAGACCTTATTACTTTAATCAGGAGCTCCCATCCCCCTCCTGACAAAAGGCCTAGGCAAGACACTATGATTCCTCTGATCAGGTTTCCATTTCTTCTGATTCTTCCTCTGACCAGGGCTATTCTCTCCCTCCCTATGAGGACTCTGATGCTGAAGAGTCCATTCCATCAGCCTCACCGCCTGAGGATTATTCTTTTGGGGAAACCCTGCACACCATGAGGGAGCATTTCCATTGGGAGAGCCAAGATTACTCAGAATCCAAGAAAAAACTCAGAGATTTCCTGTTACTGCCTCAGCCCAGGCCCCTAGCTATCCCCCCGTGCTTGATATTGTAGATGTTTTTTCTGAATCCAGTCTGTCTCCAGATTCTTTACCCCCTGCACCAGTAAAGCCAGACAGGTACTGCAGGGTCCCTGACTCTCATACATTTCTTTACAAAAACCCCGCTGCAGACCCAGAAACAATTTCTCAGGGTCCTAAAGGGGTTAAAGCTTCCACTGCCAAAAATCCTGTCCCCTCAGATAGGGATTCCAGAACTCTGGACAGATGGGGGAAAAAAGTTTACACTTCTGCTACTTCAGCTGTAAGAGCTTTAAACTTTCAGTTTCACATGCTTACATATCAACAGTATCTCTTGTCATTGTTAAAGCAGAAAATAGTTACAAATATAGAGGGTCCTGACGGTAAAGAAATGCAGGATTTATTGCATGCAGTTGAACAAGTGGGAAAGCATACTCTGCAATGTGGTTTTGATTCATTAGAGGCTTCTTGTAGAGCTGCAGTTACAGGCTCAGTTATTCGAAGACATGCTTGGTTGAAAGAACAAAGTTTACCTGACCCTGTTAAAGTAAAATTATTGGATGCTCCACTACAGCATGATACTTTGTTTGGTGTTAAGGCAGAAGAGGTGTTAAAGAAAATGGAGGGTAAAGCAAAATCAATGCAAACTGTGAAAGATTTCTTACAGGTTCAACCACCTAGATTTAGCAGAAACTGGCCTTCAAAAAATTGGTCCTTTCCAGTGTCAGACAGACCACAAAGAGGCATATACAGACGCCCAAGAGGCAGATCTCAGCCCCAAGGCTCCTACAGACCTAAACAATGGGGTGCTTTAGCCCCCAAAGGAGGAGAAGACAAATCACAGCCTTATAGGAAACAGTCACAACGACTTCCCTCTGCAAATGCCAAGCTCTTACCAGTTGAAAGCACCCCTAGGGAGAAAGCTAGCACTTTTCTCAAAATTGGCACATGATCACCCAAGTCAAATGGGTGTTGAATATAGTTTCTCAAGGGTACAGGTTCCACTTCCACACGCTTTCAAAACCAAAAGGTATGCCAAACCTGCCACAAAACCAATGGGCAGAGGCACAAAAACAGATTGCTGCTCTTATGGATATGGGAGCTATTCAAAATGTTCCACAAGAAGAACAGGGCCAAGGATTTTACTCATGACTTTTCCTAGTACCCAGAAAAGACAAAGCCTGGAGACCAATACTGGACCTGTCAATCCTAAATACTTTCCTGGATGTTCCAAAACAAAATGCTAACACTATAACAACTTCTTCCCATGCTTGGCAAGGAGGCTTGGCTAGTAACGTTGGATCTCAAGGAGGCATACCTGCACCTCCCAATTAGACTATCGTGCAGACGATACCTCAGATTTATAGCAGGCTCAATGCATTACCAATTCTCTGCACTGCCCTTTGGCTCATCTACTGCGCCCAGGGTCTTCACAAAATGCCGGGCACCAGTAATTGCATTTTGCAGACAAAAAGGAATTCAAATATATCCCTACTTGGACAACTGCCTTATTCAAGCAGAGAGCAAGGACATTCTTCTAAAGCACCTGGCGTTTGTAAAAAGATTGCTAATTTGCCTAGGGTACATAGTAAATGAAAAGAAATCAAAGCTAGTGCTCTCTCAAGAGATAATATTCCTGGGTGCAAGCTTAAATACAACTGCCCAGATGGCTTATCTCACGCCAGACAAACAAAGGCAACTAACTCTCTACTTTCAAATGATGGCAACAAAAACCCAGCTCCCTGCAAGAAAAATTCTGCAGGCCCTGGGTTTCATGGCATCTTGCATTCTACTAATACCATATGCCAAACTGCATATGAGGAAACTACAGTGGTATCTAAAAAGTGTTGTGACTCAGCATTGTCACAGCTTAGAGACAGTCATAACCTTGATTCCCTGCCTACAGCAGGAGTTTCGATGGTCCCAGGCCTGTCACCACAACAAGGGACAGCCTTTCACCTTACCTACAGCCAGGCAGACAGTAACAACGGATGCATCGGATTATGCCTGGGGAGCACATATGGCAGGAAAATGTATTCAGGGCACGTGGCCCAAGGAACAAATGCATCTTCACATCAATCAAAAAGAGATGCTAGCTGTACAGAATGCCGTGACAGCCTTCAAGGACCTAATACATCCAGGACAATTATTAATAAAGACGGACAATACCACAGTTAATTGGTACATAAACAAGCAAGGGGGCACACATTCCTACCCCCTATGCAGACAAGCCATGACTTTGTGGAACACAGCACTGACCTACCAGGTACATCTGCAAGCACAATTCCTGCCAGGAACAAAAAATACACTGGCAGACGAACTCATGGATCCTCACGAATGGAAGCTAAATCCACAAGTGTTCAACATGATAACAAGGGAATGGGGACGCCCAGACATAGATCTTTTTGCCTCCCCTCACAATTGCCAAATACAGAAATTTTGCACAAGGACTTATCACTCTCAAGCATGGAAAATGGATGCTCTATCTTTAAGCTGGAAAATCCTGGCAGTCTACACCTTCCCGCCGATGCCTCTCCAAGGTGCTTCTAAAAGTCAGACAAAAGAGGCCAAAAATTATCCTGATTGCACCAGACTGGCCATGCCAGCACTGGTACCCAATCCTAAATACTTTGTCCCAAGGCCCACCTTGGCCTCTACCTCAAATCCCTCATCTTCTGACACAGCAAAACAATCATATTCTGCACAGTCAACTCAGAACCTTAAACCTGGCAGCATGGCAGATAATGTAGCCACTCAGACTGCACCTCTCTCTAAAACTGTTATGGATGTAATTTTGGAAGCCAGGAGGCCCAGCACTAGGAAATCTTATGCAGAAAAATGGAAGAGATTCTGTGCTTGGAACCAGGCACAAGGGCACGACCCACTGGTCCCTAATATGCCTCAGATTTTGCAATACCTGACGGAGATGTTGGACAAAGGCCTATCTTTTTCATCTATTAAAATTCATGCCTCTGCCATTTCAGCTCATTACAATATGGATCCTCCTATTTTTTCACATCCTCTACTATGACAGTACCTCAGAGGGGCAAAGAATATAAGACCCCCTAGGAGAGCACCAGTGCCTACTTGGGACCTCAATTTTGTTTTAGAAAAACTAACACTGCCTCCATTTGAACCAGCCAGCACAGCTAATCTAAAATTCTTGTCATGGAAAACTGCTCTGCTCCTAGCAGTAACTTCAGCAAGAAGAGTCTCAGAGTTACAGGCATTAATGGCTGTGGAACCTTTCCTCATTTTTCATTAGGACAGGGTTTCTCTAAGGACGAACCCACCATTCATGCCAAAAGTGGTCTCCAATGTGGCCTTAAGCCAAACCATTCATTTGCCTACTTTCTACCCAAATCCCCAGAATAAAGGGGAAAAACATCTGCACTCTCTGAATATACACCGGCAGCTACGATTTTACTTGGACAAAACAAAAGCTTTCAGGAAAACTGAGCAACTGTTGGTAGCATATGCTGCAGGATCACAAGGAAAACCTATTACAAAGCAGACTATCTCCAAATGGGTAGGACACTGCATCCGCTTCTGTTATGCACAACATGGCAAATCTGTGCCTAAGGGCATTAGGCCTCATTCTACCAGAGCAGCAGCCACTTCAGCAGCTTTCCTCAGAGGGGAACCAACCAAAGACATATTAGAAGCTGCAACCTGGAGCTCAATGCACACTTTTACCAAGCACTACCACCTACCTCTCTACTCCAAATCCAGAGCATGCTTTGCCACTGCAGATCTGCAGGGCTTGTTAGCCTCGCCAAATTCAATCCCAGCCACCGTGCCTTAGCTTTGGGATTCTACCCAAGTGTAATGACTGCAACAGTGAAACACGATGAACATAGTACAGTTGTGTACCTACCATTAATGTAGTTGTTCGAGTGTATTCACTGTTGCAGTCCTGGTTACCCACCCACCATCCCCCTCTTTGCTGGGGCTATTCTGTACTTCTCAACTCTATACAACCTATGTGCTGTATTTGCTTTTAGAAGTAGGAAATGTTTATAGTAATGTATGCATGGTCGTTTGGCATATTTTTATCTTTACAGCCTTCATATCTGGGGGCACCTGACATTTGGGGCAAGAAAAACTGAAGAAAATGGCGCCGGTTGCAACTTTTATACCCCTGGCGCACTGATGTCAGGGAAGAGGCGACAGCAACCGACGCCGGACCAAAACTTTGGAACTCGGGCCGACTACGGGCCGCTTGCCAGCAGGATAACCCAAGTGTAATGACTGCAACAGTGAATTCACTCGAACATCTACATTTATGGTAGGTACACAACTGTACTTTCTTCACTTATGGTCTCCAGGTCTACTTTTATTGGTCACAGACAACACTGGACTCATGTGGTACTTGAACAAATAAGGTAGGGGTATAAGGTCATACCCTCTTTACTGGCTGATGGTCATGACCTGGGAGCTAGCCTTAAAGCATTCCCATCGGTAAGTACTAGGCTAGCTGCCCTTTTGGGCCATTTTAAGCCTAGACAATTTCCTCTTCAAAGGTGAGAAATAAACCCTGCATCTTTTATCTCTCTGAGGTAAACTCCTTAACCATTATACCCACTCCCAACGCCCCCTCTTGAGGTTTCAGGCATCCCATCATAGCAAAATCTAGTGGCAGACGAAGCAGAGCCTGCATGGAACCTCATAAGTGGAATCTCTTTACACAATTCTGCTGGGATTTGGTCCATTTGTGGGGAATGCTCCAAATAATTCCATTCATCTCCTTTCAAAATGTTCTTTATGCATTTCCACCAATGCTCAAGGTACTTCTGAAGATTCAAAAGGGATTACCAGAGATCATTATAGTGATTCTGGTTCTCCCTTTTAATGGAGTTGACTAAGGGCATTTGCCACAAGACTCCTCACACTCTGGATCTGCTCACACAGTGTCAGGGACAACTGTTGCACCCCATCGTAGAAGAATTGCTGCTGACAGACTGGGTGATTTTATCTTGATACCTTTTAGGGACTTATTCCATGAGGCTGTGCTGCAGGTGTTTAGGGAGGCAAGAAAATCTGCAACTAGAAAATCTTATGTTTACCAGTGGAAGAGGTTTTCCAGGCAGTGCCTGATCAATATTGGCCTGGTTTGGTGTTTACCTTTCTGGTTTTAAATTATTTGTGTGAGCTGTTCACCGACTCATTATCTTATGCATCTGTCAAGGTGCATCTTTTGGCCATCTCAGCTTATCTGCCCATGGATCCCCCTCTTTAGTATCTTTTTTTTTGTGGTTAAAGAGCTTATAAAAGGAGTGTTGTACTTGAGACCCCCTGAAAAGCACATTCCTCCTCCTTGGGATCTCAATTTTGTTCTTGAAAATTTGACCATCTTCTTTTGAGCCTTCCTTTTCAGGCTGACTTGTGATTTATCACTGTTTTGCTTATTGTTTTCACATCTATGAAGTGAGTCTCTGTGATGCAAACTATCATGGTGGGCCAACCTTACCTGATTTTGTAGGAGTACAGGGTTGTTATATGCACTAATTCGTCTTTTATGCCAAAAGTTATTTCTGAATTTATTAATCTCCCAGTTTTTTTCTGAAATCTGAAAACAAAGGAGAGAAGATTCTGCATGCCTTGGGTGTGTACAGACAGCTCAGGTACTGCCTTCCTAGAACTAAGCCCTTCAAAAAAAGCTTAACAGGAGTTTTCCTGTTCTGGGGCTAAGAAGGGTCAACCTGTCTCTAAGCAAGCAGTTGTGCATTGGATGTCCTCTGCTGTCGTTTTTATCAGACAATGTTAAGATGCATTCCATCATTGGAAAGGAGTGGAGTCTAGAAGCATTCTAGAGGAAGCAACCTGGTCCTCTGTTCATGCCTTTGCAAAGCAGTACAGACTGGATTCTTAAGTTCCAGAGCAGGTTTTGCGTGGATCATTCTCCAGGGGTTCCTGGATTCTTATCCTCCCTCCTCCAAGATAAGTAAACTTTGGAAATCTACCCATGTGCCACAAAAATTGTTTGAATGATGAGCATAGTACAGTTGCATGAGTCCTACTTGCATGTAACAGTAGATGTTCGAATTTCACACTGCCTCAGTGGCAGCACCCACCATCCCTCTTATTTTGTATACAGTTTGGTATCTAACCTTGTGTTACTGGTTGGCTTTGGTTAATTGTGTTTTGTGGCTGTAAATTGGTTAGTTTCCGGCAATTATTGCTTCTAGCCCTTCTTGGTCCTTCATACTTGGCATTAAGAGCCTGAATAACTGACTTTTTCTGTGACAGAGGTTAGTTAAGCTTCCCCTGATGGGATGTACTTAGCTAGTCCCCTGTCAGAGTCAGAGGGGGGGATTTCTGAGCTCTGGAAAGCTGCTAGTGAGAGTTTGTTCAAATACAGAACCCGTACACCACTGGGGCAGTTTGAAATTTGAATATCTAATGTTATATGTAACTAGGACTAACACAACTGTACTTTTCCTTTTGCTGAATCTTTGCATCTGGGCTCTTTCCTGGTTACTGGACCCCAGGAGGGTGTCTTACCTGTGCAGTTCATCTCATGTCATCCTTCACATCCTCAAGTTGACTGCTTGATTTCTCCAATTTTATTGATGGCCTGAAATCCTCCTTTGTCTTGTGATAGAATTATGTGTGCTTTTCAGAAAGAGTCTACACACAGTGTCTGTTGCAGCAAATGGAAACTGTTCTCCAGTTGTGTAACTGCTGAAGGAGTAGACCCCTCCAGTACTTCAGTTCTTGAGATTTTACTTTCTCTCTCAATTGTTTTCTGTAGGTTCCAGTTTTTCAACCACTAAAGTATAGTTGGCTGCATTACCAGTTTTTACATTGGCATTGCTTTACATTCTGTAGCATCAGATAGTCATGTCTGCTGGTCATGCTGAACCTTTACTCCCTCAATAAAGGTAGAAACATCCAAAGACCTGGATGCTACATGACAGCAGCTTTGTGTCTGATGGCTGTTGACACCTTCTTTCTCCTTTGACTGAGTGTATGACCAATGCCTCTGACTAGACTCTTGTAGTGTCCACTGTGATGCATACCCCTTTGTCGTTCACTTGGGCTGAAGTTCTTGGAGCTTTGGATGGGTCTGGAGTCACTGCAGACTCTGGCTACAGACACCCATGCTAGACCTGCTGATTGGGAGGACTGTTTTCTGTGTGTCACAAGAAGGGGGTTTTCAGCAGACCGGGTACAGGCTGTGGTCTGGACTGACTACAGATGATGCCTCGCCCAAGGCCAAGCACAAAAAGGCTGTTGGTAGATTGCTCCAGTGCAGACCTTGGCCTTACTCCTTTCAGGCCTACCTGCAAGATGTGATCAGGTTAGCAGGGGATATCATGGATATGTCCTTCTATTCACATGTTGCAGTATTCAAAACGCTAGGGAGTTGCTGCCTGCAATGCTGTCTTCCGACCAGTTTTACCTTCAAACTAAAGAAAAATAAGATGTTATGTGATCCTATCTCGCCTACATTCTGACTGATGGGTTCGGAGCCGATCCCTCGGCTCCGACTCGGCACGCTTATGCCAAAGAGCGAAGTCTCTTATTGGCTGAGCTTACTATATCCCAGGATGCACCACTACCAGTCCCCCAGATCTCGTTTGCCGCTAACAAGCAAAGACGTGGTCTCGAGCTTGGCTGAGCTAAGTAGGGTTTTTTCTCTTACTTTCCTGTCAGGAATTCCTTTAAAATTCAACAAAAAGCTGTTTTAACAGCTATATCGTATTTTTGTGTATGATTGAAGTTTTTTTTGTGGAAAAACTTTGTGCAGTGATTGCGTTTTGTCTGACTGGAGGTTCCATTAGGGTTGAAGGGCCTTCCCTTGTTAGCCGTTGTCTGTCAAGTTCCTTTTATTTTTAAAGGTTCTTGTATTCCTTGGTCATACCTTTCTATTTGTGACAGTTCTTGATTCAAAGAAAAGAATTTCTCTGTGATAGTTAGTGTGTCTTGTATTTTACTGGTTATACACTAATTGGTTGCCATTATGTCACAGGCTCCTAGGCCTTCAGGGTTTAAAAAGTGCACTAAGTGCAGCTTCAAAATGTCGATCACAGATGATCACTCTCTCTGTGTGTACTGTTTGGGCGCCAAACATTTGCAGGAGTCCTGCAGCGTCTGTCACTCTTTTTCCTCGAGGGTCCTCCAAGAGAGGAAAAATAAACTTATTCTAAAAGGCCTTATTAAACCATCATTTGAAGAGGCATTAGCTTCCTCTCCTTCTCCTGCTAAAAAGAAAAGGGCGTCGGCTCCGACCAGTCCGTCGGAACCGACCGCCAAAAGACATAGGCAGGCTTCTCCTTCGGCTCCACGGACTTCGGAGCCGAGGGCGGAACGGTCTGCCTCGATGCCTCCAGCCTCGACTCCTCTGGATTCGGAGCCGACGGCTGGGGCATCGAGAGGCGGGTCACCTTCATCGGCTCCACTGATCTCGGAGCCGATGAAGGTTGTCCACTCAGACACTTCCTCCTCGGCGCCGAAGCCCTCTTCGGCACCGATGGAAATTGGTTTGGACACTTCTTCGGCGCCGATAATTGTCGAGTCGATTCGGAGCCAGTCCCCTAGTCCCTTGGAGCCGTTGGAGAGGCCTACTCGGACCCATTCGGTCTCTTCCAGGTCATCAAGGATGTCAGATTCGGACATAGACAGGGTGTTCCAAAGACTGTTCCAGTCCCCAGTCTTTCAGAAATTTGTTTCGGCTCCGACCCACTTGGCTTCGGAGCAGATAGCCCATTCCATTGCCATTCCTCCTCCGACCGCTTCGGCTCCGTCGGAGCAGGTGCTGATGGAGCCAGTGGAGATCCTAGGGTCGGCTCCGACCCTTACTCCAACCCCGGCCTTCGGGTCCGAGTTTAGCACACGGACTTCGGCCGGACCCGGGGGTGACGTTTCGGGGCCAATGCTGTCGGTTCCAAGCCTCCCTCTCGGTGCTTCGGCCGCGGGACTTCCGTCTGCTATCATGGCTCTGGAGACCGGACCCTCCCAGGATTCTGGGGGTCCGGCCTTCAGAGCTATGAGGAGTGCCTTGGCCAAGTCTTCTTGCCATCTCACGGCTTTACCGGCACCTTCCCTGGGCATGGAGACTGGGTCTTTGGCAGTTCCCCTGTCTCTAGGCAGCGGAGCCCGGGGCCTGAGGTTACCCCACTGGGGTTCCCCTCCTCCTGAGGGTTCTTCGGAGTTGTCTTCGGAGGAGCCCCCAAGGAAGAGATCGTGCAAGAGGAAGCACGTTGACTCCCCCGACAAGTCTCTTACATCGGACACTGATCTTGATGATGCGGAGGGGTCCCCAAAGTCGTCCTCGGATGATGTCTCATTTGCAGACATTCTAGAGATCCTTAAGCAACGAGGCGACTGGAATTCCAAACCCCCCTCCGCTGATGAGTCGGTGTTTCTCAAGGCCTTCGGGGCTCAGCCCTCCGCCTCCTGGGTGTCTCCGCCCTTCGACGAGCTCCTGGATTTGGTTTGTCGGAGGGCGTGGGAACATCCAGATACTGTGGAACCAGTGCCTTCTCGCCCTAACAAATTTTTGTCTGCCCCACCCGAGAAGGAGTTCTTACTAAAGGCGTGGCTGTAGATGCCATGGTGGTGGCATCTGCTACCCAGCAGGACGTGGCAGAGGCTTCAACGTCCATCCATCCTCCTAATAAGGAGTCTAGGAGCATGGACTGGTACGGGAAGCGCACCCTGACTTCAGCGGCCTTTACTCTGAGGTCCCTGAATTATTTGGCACATTTCACCAGACTACAGAGGGATCTGGTCAAGGAGCTCTCAGACTCCCTCTCAGGTAACCTACCTGAGCAGCTAGCCCAGTCGGTTAGCTCTCAGTTGGCTATCCTCACCTCGATTTCTAACTCATCCATGAGGCTCATTTCATATGCGGCCGAAGGGGCGGGCAGAGCGGCAGGCACAGGCGTGGCTCTACGGAGACAAGCCTGGCTCCGTTTGTGTCATTTCGCGGAGGCCTTCAAGTCTTCCTTTGCCGACGCTCCCTTTGATGGGTCCTCTTTGTTTGGACCCAAGGTAAAAGACACTCTTACCCGCTGTGAGCAAGAGGGAAAGACTTTATCTGCCGTAGGAGCACGTTATTCCACTCCCTTTCGGCCTTATCCCAAGGCTAAAAGAGGAGGGAAGATGTGGTTCCGCAAATCACAGAAATTCTTTCCTCAACAGCAGGAAGATTCCCCTTCCAGAGGCAGAGGACGGGGAAATTTTTCTGGGAGACGCCGTCCCAGAGGCGGCAGAGGCCCCCGCAACACTGGAGACCGCGAGTCCTTTCGTGGCTCTTCAGCCTCCCACACTCCATGAGGCTTTGCCCGGCTGTGCTGCTCCGGAGCCAGTCGGGTGCCGTTTTGCCAAGCACCTAAAAGCCTGGGAGTCTATTACTCAGGACAGATGGGTGCTTCGGATTATTGCCGGAGGTTACACCATTCCCTTCACACACTCACCCCCACCGTCCAAAAAAATCCCGGACCCACCACCCAGTCAAAGGGAAATTGCAGCCGTAGAAGCTTCAAAGCTGCTAGAAAAAGGAGTCATCCAACCGGTCCCCACAGACCAGATCGGATCCGGAAATTACTCAAGGTTCTTTTTAGTTCCAAAAAAGACAGGGGACCTGAGACCCATTTTGGATCTCAGCAAACTAAACCAGTCCGTCATGAAGTCCAAATTCCGAATGGTCACTTTACAATCCATTCTCCCATTGTTGGAGAAAGATGTTTGGATGTGCTCCATAGATCTCAAGGACGCCTATTATCACATACCGATACATCAGGCGTCCAGGAGGTATCTGCGCTTCAGCCTGGGAGACAGTCATTTCCAATTTTGTGCACTGCCCTTTGGTCTCACCACAGCCCCCAGGGTGTTCACCAAGTGTTTGGCAGTAGTGACTGCTCACCTGAGGAGTCTCTGATTCCAAGTGTTTCCCTATCTGGACGACTGGCTCCTGACTGCCACCACCAGGCATCTACTACTAGAGAACCTACAAGCCACCATCTCCCTGGGTGCTTCCCTGGGAATTACATTCAACTGGTCAAAGTCTGTCTTGCTGCCTTCTCAGCACATAAGATTAATAGGAGCAGAGATAGACTCAAAATTAATGCGAATCTTCCTTCCTACCGAAAGGATACAAACATTACAAGGTCAAGCCCGAGCCCTGCTTCTAAGATCCAAAGCCCCAGCCAGGATGGTCCTGCAACTTTTAGGTTCAATGTCTGCCACGGTTCTCCTAGTTCCTCTGGCAAGATTGCACATGAGGATTCTTCAGTGGCTGTTATCGACACAATGGTCTTTTCAGGATCTCCCCCTCAATCATCACATACTGATTACAGAAACGTGCAAACGGGACCTCCGCTGGTGGCTTCTGCCATCCAATCTGAATCAGGGAAGACCTTTTGTTATACCCTCCGTGGCCACCTTGACAACGGATGCCTCCCAGACGGGTGGGGGGCATTGTCTGGGCAGGTCAGTTCAGGGTTCTTGGCTTCCAAACGAAACATTTCTCCATATCAATGTGTTGGAAATGAGGGCTGTACTTCTGTCCCTACAAGCCCTCCACAAGTTTCTCCCTCAAGGCATTATCGCTATCCACACAGACAACTTGTCGGTGGTCTGGTATCTAAACAAACAAGGAGGGACCAGATCTTACCCCCTTTGCAGAGAGGCCATGAGGGTGTGGGAATGGGCAGTGGCTACCAACCGCTTCCTGGTAGCGACCCACATTCCAGGAAAATCCAATGTATTGGCAGACAGACTGAGCAGGACTATTCTCTCTCCTCACGAGTGGTCCCTGAACGAAACAGTAGCAGCTCAGATTTTCAAAAGATGGGGGATTCCGTGCTGCGACCTGTTTGCAACACCACAAAACACGAAGTGCAAAAGGTTCTTTTCCTTGACCCCGCGTCAAGGAGAGGCAGCTACGGATGCTCTAGTCCAACCTTGGCCAACAGGACTGCTTTATGCTTTCCCTCCGGTTCCACTCCTCCCCAAAGTCATCCAGAAAGCTTCCCAATTGGGGTCCACAATGATTCTAATTGCTCCGTATTGGCCTCGTCAGGTATGGTTCCCCTACCTACAGAAATATACTCTGGACGGTCCTTGGTTTTTGGATCTAACGCCAGACCTTCTGGTTCATCAGTCGGGACAACAGCACCAGTCCCTTCACACTTTGAAATTAACAGCTTGGCTCCTCCACTTCCGACTTTAGTCAGAAATCACACCTTGGACCCCGGAAGTTATTCACATTTTATCTTCAGCCCACAAACCCACCACTAAGAAATTGTATCACAGTAAGTGGAAGAGGTTTGCTATCTGGGCTCAACTCAGAGGCTTAGACCCTATTACTGCCCGATACCAGAGGTCTTGAAATTTTAACATCCTTGTTTAATCAAGGATCTTCAGTCTCTACTATTAAAGTCCAACTAGCAGCTATCTCCAAATTTCACGAATCCATAGACCCACCGTTGATGAGCAGCAGATTATGTAAAACTTTCATGAAAGGTGCTGTGCTTTTAAGACCCCCAGTTTTCATCCTGCCTCCGTGGGATCTTGATTTGGTACCGTGCATTAACATCTTCCCCTTTGAACCGGCTGCTACATGTGAGTTGAAATATCTGTCTTGGAAAACTGCCTTCTTAATTGCAATTACCTCTGCAAGAAGAGTTTCAGAACTTCAAGCCCTATCTATCAAACCACCGTACTTGATTTTTCACAAGGCTAGAGTATCACTTAGGCCTAATCCATCTTTTGTTCCAAAAGTTTGTTCTAATCTCTGTCTCCAACAATCTCTAGAGCTACCAGTTTTCTTTCCAAAATTTTCAAACAAAGCGGAATACACCTTGCATACATTGGATGTTCACAGGCAATTGCGCTTCTATCTAGACAGGACTCAACAAATTCGAAAAACAGATCAATTGTTTGTGTCCTTTTCAGATAATAAACTGGGTAAAACCATCACTAAAGCTACTATTGCCAAATGGATTAGAGATTGCATAACTCAGGCTTATTCCTCTTCAAATAAGCAACTTACAACATCTGTCAAAGCTCACTCTACTAAAGCTATGGCTACCTCTATTGCATTTCATTCCAAGCTCGCTATTTCTGAGATTTGTGCTACGGCTACTTGGTCCAACCCGCACTTTCATTTCCCACTATAAATTGGATGTGGCATCTAAAGGGCGAGCATCATTTGGTTCCATGGTACTCAGGAGTGTTTTCCAGTGAGCCACCCAGGATTTAGGTGCTAGGGACGCTGTCCCATCAGTCAGAATGTAGGCGAGATAGGATCACATAACATCTTTTAGTTATGTACTCACCATAACTTCAGATGTTTGGGATCCATCTCGCCATTCCTAATACCCACCCTCCTTCCCCTGCCTTGGAGATCAGAAGAGATTGAACGGTTTGAGTTCTACTGTTTTTATCTTGTATCATCTGTCGATGTTATATAAGCAGTGCATGCGTGTGTGCATGTATGCGGACAAACTAGATCTGGGGGACTGGTAGTGGTGCATCCTGGGATATAGTAAGCTCAGCCAATAAGAGACTTCGCTCTTTGGCATAAGCGTGCCGAGTCGGAGCCGAGGGATCGGCTCCGAACCCATCAGTCAGAATGTAGGCGAGATGGATCCCAAACATCTGAAGTTATGGTGAGTACATAACTAAAAGTTTTCTGCTTGTGCTATGTATAGGAGTCTCAACTTTGTAGCTCTGAAATATCCCCTCAAATTGGGTAAACCCAATCTGCCATGTTCTACTGGAAGAATCAGCTTCTCTGTGATTTTCACCGTCTTCCCCTGCCATATAAAGTCCTTTAGTTCTTTATTGCTATCCATAACTTCTCCTCTGGTTGATAAAAAATATGCGTGACCTGTGTATAAGACTAAAGGGACTAAAAACATTTTAACTAATAGTATTTTATTATCTTATATAACAGTTTCCACTTTCTCAGATTTTGTATTGTCTTCTGTTTAGTCTCCTCCGACATATCCTTAGCTGCCACACCAGAATCATTTTTAATCCATACTTCTAAATAATTTTATTGTGTCCCCATAAATATGGATATTCCTGAATCAGTTTGTGTGTGGGTACATAATTTACCACTATTGGCTTCGTTTTAGCTTATTAATTTTGTATCCCGAAAAGATCTGAAACTATCTCAGAATGTTCCACAGCACTGTAATGTCTTTCTGGTTTTGTCAGACATAAAATATCATCTGCAAATAAAGCCAGCTTTTCTTGACTACCATAACCAATTATATCCCTGAATTTGAGTCCCTTATTTTCGTTGTCATTGGTTCTAAATATAATGCAAATAATAAAAGGAAAAGAGGACACTCCTGCCTTGTTCCTCTGCTGAAGCAGAAATTATCAGAGAGGATTTTTCGCCTCATATATTCTCCTAATCAATCTTCTGTTTTTTTTTTTTTTTTTAAATGCTTCTATTGCCCTGCTCATAAAGTCCCAGCTTACTTTGTCAAATTTTTTCTTTGCATCAAGACCCACCAACAACAGTGGCATTTTCTTACATGAGATTTGAGAAGTTTTTTGGTCAAAATCCAGTAGTCCCATCAAATTGTGTAGGTACAGAAGAGCTTTCAAGGAGTTAAGAAAGTGGACAAATTGCACAGTTCTAGTGGAGTATATCTAGACTGGTAAGTAACAAAATGGTTTGATGGGTTTAGGTCTAGTGATATAAATGAGCATGTTACAAGTTTACTTAGTAAGTAATGTTACATATATTTAACAAATATTCATTACCACAAGGCTTCCCAAAGATGTAGTGTGTTTACTAACAAGGTAATTCAGTGCATGGAAATGTCTTTAAGAAAAGAATGCTAAATGATGCTTTGGATGCTTTGTCATCTGATGCTTCCTTCAGTTGGCAGCCACAGTAAAAGACCTGCATGGAAGCTGGTAACATGTCTGTAGCCTGTGTCATTTTTGAATGTCATGATAAAGGTAAATATTACAAATATGTAGCCTTTTGATTACTGTTCAGCTGTTTGTGACTTGGTCACATTTAGATACTATGGGTTGTTAATGCAGTTTTCTTCATTTTAACAGGATATTCAGATTGAGGCCTTACTGATGAGAGCATGCGAGCCAGTCATTCAAGCCCACTGCCATGTAAGGAAACTTTATTGCAAGAATGTCATCTTTCCAAACTGTGGTAGTGTAGTAGTCCTAAAGATGTGCTTAAAAGTTCTATAATGTGAAACAGATGCCAGCTGTGAGGCCTAGCTAATGTTTTATACTACTTTTTAATTGCTTTTTCATATTATGAGGTGCCTCCTGACCTTCAGAATCATTTTAAGTGTACCAGAAAACTAAAGAATGTTTTGTCTGTGTACACACTCATGAATTTTTACTTGGAGACTATGCACTTTATAGTTCACTTCTAAACTTAAAATGCATGCATTATCTTAAAATGTTAAGTCATGAAACACATGACAATATGCTGTAGTATGGGTGGCCTTTCTATATTTTTTATAAAATGTATTTCATTCTGCAGTTAGTGCTTTGATCATCTAAGAAGAGTCTTGTTAGATGTCAGTGCCCTTCATTAAGTTTAAAGGTATGAATAATCTAAGATACAGAAAGGCTTTTCCCTGCCTTTGTGTCATATGACCATGGTTTAAGAGGAGCATACTCCTCTTTGGTGTAGGAGGATCAGAAGGATGTGGGTTCTATTCTTAGAGACTTGAGTTTCCAGTGCTGACACTGTAGTGCAACTTTGGGGAATGCTACATTCCTAGGTGTGCAGCTCTTCTGAAGAGGTGTTAAATAGAGGTCACAACTACTTGAGTTGGTGGTAGCTTAGGCTGATGTAACAGATCCTATGGCAGTTGAGAAGAGTAGCAGTAGCTTTATTAATATACAGTTTCACAGCATTATACAGCTATTCAATTTTAGTTCACTTCTCATCAATCTGTATACAAATAAACACATTTTTATATTCTTCCTTTATAGCCCCATCCCTTATGCCATAACTATTGTTTTAACTTTAACATATCGTCAGTCCCCACCTTTTTATTGCATAAAAGTTTTTTTTATCTGTTAAAAAAAAATCTTCACATCTGATCCTGTAAAACCCTTCATTGTAAACAGCAAAATGTTATTTCCATTTTTAGTGTCACCATTTTTCCCTTTTATAAAAGTGTGTGAGTGCACGAGTGCATACAGCAGAACTAGTCACCCAGCGATGTTTGAAAATTGTCACTAGATAGTTATTTTTCGTAAAGCATTGTTTGAGCAGTTCCCAAAAAAACTGACTTTCTTTGCATTTCAGGAAAACGTGTTCTAAAGTTTCTGTTGCAACAAGAGACTGTAGACTGGTAATAAATAAAAAAAAAGCGTATCGCAACCCAAAAACTTTTCGGAACTATTTTTAATCAAAACAAATAAAACAAATATGACTTCACTTAGAGCTTTCACCCGTTTACATCACGGGTTTCATCAGAGTGAAGAGTTTTAGAAACAGCAGCTACTTTATGTAAATGAAACTGTCCAATCATATCATTTAATTAATTAGTTGGTAATAGTTAGTTGGTAATAGTTAATTAAACAGTTATCCAGTAGATTTTCTGCCAAATAAATAGTTGAAAAACATAGTTGAAAAAACATATTTTGTGTAGGAACCATTTCATAATATTAGGGTATACTCCCAACATGTGACATCTATAAAAACCATATAATCCGTAATAATACAACGTGTAGTCTTATTTAAAAAGACCAACCCTTTGTATTATGCGTGTGTGTGTAAAGTGGTGTTAGTTCCATAAATAACACCTTTTGATAAATATAAATAAATAAATATTAATATATATAAGTGTGAAATAAATAAATATATATATGTAAATATCTAATACTAATATAAATAAGAATATGTAGTATGTATTATCTGTAATGTTAAAATAATAAAACTAATCTTAAAAACCTTAAAAAATAACCTTAAAAAATATTAAATACAACAGTTCTGAGTGTTATATACAGAAAAATGTTAAACTAAATGCTATAGGATTTTAACTTCAAATAAGAAACAATAGATATATGTTCGTTAATACCTGGCGGGTTGCATGCATTTAACCTCAATTGCCAGAGACATTCCTTTAATTCTAACAAACTGTTAACATCTCCTTCTTTTATACAGTTTTGAGGTATCCTGTCAATAACAAAAAATAGAAATTTCTTAAAATCTGTGCAAGTTGTACTGTGGATATACAGAGAATTTGTAGTTTTTTTATTTTTAATGTCCCTGTTATGTTCAGTAATTCTTTCCCTTAGCTTCCTAATTGTTTTGCCTATATAATGCGCCTGACAAGTCAAACAACTAGCTAAGTAAACTACTAACTTCGTGTTACAATTTACGTGCCCAGGACATCTAATAGTCCGGTTGAAACCTTTTATTGTTACATAGGGCCCGTCATTAATGTATCTGCAACATCTACAAAAACCACATTTTTTCATTTGTGAATTTTTGTATGCAGTTTCCTTTTCAAAATAATCCTTTAAATTTTTACCTCTACTGAACACAATTGTAGCTTCATTACCTAAACATTTCACAATCTCTGTTTCGTTGTTAAATACGTTCCTCCATGTCTCTTTTATATTTTCTGACATTGTGTTAATGTTACTAGTGTAAGGTAAAATTAATGCACATGCTTTTTCTTGACCACTTTTATTATGAAATGGTTCCTACACAAAATATGTTTTTTCAACTATGTTTTTCAACTATTTATTTGGCAGAAAATCTACTGGATAACTGTTTAATTAACTATTACCAACTAACTATTACCAACTAATTAATTAAATGATATGATTGGACAGTTTCATTTACATAAAGTAGCTGCTGTTTCTAAAACTCTTCACTCTGATGAAACCCGTGATGTAAACGGGTGAAAGCGCTAAGTGAAGTTATATTTGTTTTATTTGTTTTGATTAAAAATAGTTCCGAAAAGTTTTTGGGTTGCGATACGCTTTTTTTATGTGTTCTAAAGTTTCTCCACAAATATTACAAAGTCTTCCCATTGAACTTTTGTACCTTATACTTGTTTTCACTTGAAAATTATTCAGTGACAGTCTCCACAAGTAAGTCTCCCTACACTTCCACTTGTTTGAAACCTTTTCTGTGTCTCCTTAACCGCCATCAGCTTTGCCTCTTCCATTTCTTTCCAGGTATACACGTAGTTGTTGTTCAGATGTTCTTCGTGTTTCACTGTTGCATTCATTTTATTTGGATAATCTGCTAGCAGGTTGCCCTCAGTCGGCCTAAATAACGAAGTCTTGGGTCCTGCGACGGTTGCTGTCCCTTCTTCCATGATGTCAGGTCATCAGGGTTATAAAACATGCTGCTGACGCCATTTTCATCCGTCTTTCTTGCCGCACGGTGCCCAAAGCAGAAGCAGTTCGCAAGTGCCGGTCGGCCGACTGCTGAAATTTACGTTTTCGAGTTTCAGGACCGAAGTCTTCAACCTAAAGCTAAGTACCCTGTTGGGGAAACTTTTTCTTGCTCCTCACCGATGTCAGTAAAAGTTAATAATTGTATTACTTGAGGGAAGCAAATACCTCATAAGTATTTTCATTTGTACTGTATTCCTTGCCTAGACCCTGACCACAACGTGCCTTGCTGTCAGTTTTGGGCTACATTTAATCAACGCACTATTAAGTGTCGGCATATTTTTGCATCTAAATATTTTGGCTCAAGATTTAACTATCCAGAAATGTCGTCGGTTAGCAATCTGACTACTGGAATACACAAAAAACCGCAAAGAAAAAGACAGAGACAGACCATTGAGGTCCAAAACGGACAACGAAGCTTCTCCTAAGCCAGTCGCCGGTTCGCCGATACTTAGTGAGGTGCTTTCACAGCCCCTGATGCCCGCTACTTCTGATTCACAGGCCTCTACCGAGACCCATTCGGAGGAGTCCGGTATGCTACTAGACACTTTAAGTATTGAACCCGCGGATGTCTCTACCTTAGATGGGTCTGGAGCCGCCGAGCAGGCACCGGCTACTGAGGGTGTTTTCAGGCCTAAAGACATGTATATTAAACAGACGCCATCTTCAAAACCTAGGCCAAAATCAACTTATGTGTCTAAAAAACTACTTTTGGGCCACATGCTCAGGCCCCTATGCCTAAAAAATAAATGATCAAAATGGCTGAGGATTTAATTACCTTGATCAGGGCTTCCAATCCCCCTCCTGCTAAGAGGCCTAGGCAAGGCACTGACTATGAATCTTCGGATCAGGTTTCTATTTCTTCTGATTCCTCTTCTGATCAGGAATTATCTATTCCACCTTATGAGGACTCTGATGCTGAAGAATCCATCCCTTCTGCTTCTCCTCCTGAGGATTTTCCTTTTGGAGAAACTGTGCATACCTTAAGGGAACACTTTCACTGGGAGAGTCAGGATTTCTCAGAATCTAAAAAGAGGCTTAGGGATTTCCTCCTTCCTCAGCATAGGCCTTAGACTATACCTCCTGTTCTAGACATTGTTGATGTTTTCTCAGAATCCAGCATGGCTCCTGATTCCCTGCCCTCTGACTCCTAGTAAGCCAGACGGATATTACAGGGATGCTCATCGTGATTCACTGCTGCAGTCATTACACTTGGGTTATCCTGCCGTCAGGCGGTCCCGCAGTCGGCCAGAGTTCCAAAGTCTTGGTCCGGCGTCGGTTGCTGTCGCTTCTTCCCTGACGTCAGTGCGCCAGGGGTATATAAGATGCAGCCGACACCATTTTCTTCAGTCTTTCTTGCCGCGCGGTGCCCGAAGTAAAAGCAGTTCGCAAGTGCCGGTCGGCCGACTCCTGAGGTTTTCAATTCGAATTTTCAGAACCGAAGTCTTCAATAAAGCTAAGTACCCCGCTGGGGAAACTTTTTCTTGCCTCAGACCGATGTCAGTAAAAGTTGATAGTTGTATTTCTTGTGGGAAGCAAATACCTCATAAGGATTTTCATTCTTACTGTATTCCATGCCTAGGCCTAGACCACGATGTCACTAGTTGTCTGTTTACTGCTAGATTTAACAAACGCACTATTAAATGTCGGTTTGATTTTGCTCGCCATTACTTTGGCCGAAGGTTTAATTATACCATGCTGTCGGAACAACCGATGACCGGAATACACAAAAAATGCAAAGACAAGGATAAGGACAGGCATCCAAGGCCCAAAACTGACGAAGCCTCTTGTAGGCCAGTCACCGGTTCTCAGTGAGGCGCTTTCGCAGCCCCTGACACCCGCTACCTCAGTGCCACAGGCTGCCTCTGACTCCCACGTGGAGATGTCTAGGCCTCTGGATACTCAAGGTGTTGGGCCTACGGAAACTAATCCTTCGGATGGTTCCAGAGCCGCTGAGCAGGCTTCAGCTTCTGAGGGTGTTTTCAGACCTTCACAGCTTACCATAAAAACTACAGCCAAGTCTAAAACTCCATTAAAGACAAAGAAGCAAGTGCAGCATTCACCTGGACAGGCCTCCATGCCTAAAAAACAGATGCTGAAAATGGCCGAAGACTTAATTACTCTGATCAGGGGTACCCATCCCCCTCCTGATAAAAGGCCTAGGCAGGCTACAGAATGATTCCTCTGACCAGGTTTCCATTTCTTCTGATTATTCTTCAGACCAGGGATACTCTTTACCCCCTATGAGGACTCTGATGCTGAAGAATCAATTCCTTCAGCCTCTCCTCCAGAGGATTATTCTTTTGGGGAAACTTTACATACCATGAGGGAACATTTCCATTGGGAAGGCCAGGATTACTCAGAATCTAAGAAAAGGCTCAGAGTCTTTCTTTTATTACCTCAGCACAGACCCCTTGCTATTCCGCCAGTGTTAGATATTGTGGATGATGTGTTCTCTGAATCCAGTTTAAATCCTGATTCTTTGCCCCCTGCTCCAGTCAAGCCAGACAGGTACTACAGAGTCCCTGACTCTCACAAATTTCTTTATAAAAACCCTGTTGCTGACCCAGAAACCGTTTCCCAGGGTGCCAAAGGGGTAAAGGCTTCCACGGCTAAGAATCCAGTTCCCTCTGACAGGGATTCTAGATCATTAGACAGATGGGGGAAGAAAGTTTACACTTCTGCAACTTTAGCAGTGAGAACTTTAAATTGCCAGTTTCACATGCTTAAATACCAACAATATTTAATGTCGCTGTTAAAACAGAAAATGATTACAAGTTCAGAACATCCTGACTACAAGGAAATGCAGGATTTATTGCATGCAGCTGAACAAGTGGGAAAACATACTCTGCAATGTGGTTTTGATTCATTAGAGGCTTCGTGTAGAGCAGCAGTTACAGGATCTGTGATTCGAAGGCATGCTTGGTTAAAAGAACAAGGTTTACCTGATCATGTTAAGGCTAAATTATTAGATGCTCCTTTACAGCAGGATATTTTATTTGGTGTTAAGGCAGAAGAGGTATTAAAGAAAATGGAGGATAAGGCAAAATCTATGCAAACGGTGAATGATTTCTTACAGGTACAGCCACCTCGATTTAGCAGAAATTGGCCTTCAAAGAATTGGTCCTTTCCAGTGTCAGACAGACCACAAAGAGGCAGGTACAGGCGCCCAAGAGGCAGATCTCCGCCCCAAGGCTCTTACAGACCACGACAGTGGGGTGCTTCAATCCCAAAAGGAGGTGAAGACAAGTCACAACCTTACAGGAAACAGTCCCAATGACTTCCCCCTTTGAATGCCAAGCACTTGCCTTTTGGCAGCTCCCTTAGGGGGAAAACTTGCACTTTTTTCTCAAAATTGGCATATAATCACCCAAGACAAATGGGTTCTGAATATTGTGTCTCAGGGTTACAGATTCCACTTTCACAATCTACCAAGGCCAAAAGGAATGCCAGACCTGCCACAAAATCAATGGGCAGAGGCACAAAAACAAATTACAGCCCTCATGGACATGAGAGCTATTCAAAAAGTGCCACAACAGGGACAAGGATTTTACTCAAGACTTTTTCTGGTCCCCAGAAAGGACAAAGCCTGGTGACCCATACTAGACCTTTCTACTCTAAATACTTACCTGGATGTTCCGAAATTCAAAATGTTGACACTACAGCAGCTTCTTCCCATGCTGGGCAAGAAGGCTTGGCTTGTTACTTTGGACCTCAGAGGCCTACCTGCATGTCCCTATCAGACAAAATCGCAGAAGATACCTCAGATTCATAGCTAGTTCAATGCATTACCAATTCCCTGCACTGCCCTTTGGCTTATCTACTGCGCCCAGGGTCTTCACAAAGTGCCTGGCACCAGTAATTGCATTTTGCAGACAAAAAGGAATTCAAATATATCCATACCTGGACGACTGCCTTATTCAAGGTTGCTAATTTGCCTAGGATACACAGTAAACGAAAAGAAGTCAAAACTAGAGCCCTCACAAGAGATAATATTCCTGGGTGCCAGCTTAAATCCAACTGCCCAGATGGCTTATCTCACGCCAGACAAGCAAGGACAACTGACTCAGTACTTTCAATTGATGGCAACAAAAACCCAACTCCCTGCAAGAAAAATTCTGCAGGCCTTGGGATTCATGGCATCCTGCATACTACTAATTCCATATGCCAGGCTACATATGAGGAAATTACAATGGTACCTAAAAAGTGTGTGGACTCAACACTGTCACAGTTTGGAAGCAGTAATACCACTAATTCCCTGCCTACAACAGGAGTTTTGATGGTGGGCACAGGCATGTCACCGCAACAAGGGACAGCTTTTCACTCTACCCAGAGCCAGGCAGACACTAACAACCGATGCTTCGGATTACGCCTGGGGAGCGCACATGGCAGGAAAATGCATTCAGGGCAAGTGGACCGCAGACCAAAAGCATCTTCACATCAATCAAAAAGAGATGTTGGCTGTACAAAATGCCCTAACCGCTTTCAAGGACCTTCTGCATCCAGGACCGCTATTATTAAAGACAGACAACACCACAGTTGTGATACATAAACAAGCAAGGGGGCACTCATTCTTATCCCCTATGCAGACAAGTCATGACCTTGTGGGACACAGCTCTAGCCTCTCAAGTTCATCTACAAGCACAATTCCTGCCAGGAAAGAAAAACACTCTGGCAGACTTAAGCAGAAACATCATGGATCCTCATGAGTGGAAATTAAATCCACAAGTATTCAGCATGATAACGCAAAAATGGGGGTGCCCAGACATAGATCTCTCTGCCGCCCCAAAGAATTGCCAACTACAAAAAAATTTTGCACAAGGACTTATCACACACAATCATTGAAGGTGAATGCTCTCTCCTTCAGCTGGAAAAGCCTAAAAGTTTATGCCTTCCCACCACTGCCTTTCCTTTCGAAGGTACTCCTAAAAGTCAGACAAGAAAAACCACAGATGATCCTGATTGCCCCAGACTGGCCACACCAGCACTGGTACCCAATCTTAAAGAAGTTAGCTCAAGGTCCACCATGGATTTTACCTCAAACTCCGCACCTTCTGACTCAACAAAACAATCAGATCCTGCACAGTCAGCTCAAAACCTTAAACCTGGCTGCATGGCAGATTCATTAGTCAAGCAGACAACGCCTGTCTCTAAAGCTGTTATGGATGTTATTTTGGAGGCCAGGAGGCCTAGCACCAGGAAATCTTATTCAGAAAAGTGGAAGAGATTCTGTGCCTGGAACCAGGCTCAAAGCCTTGACTCTCTTGTCCCAAATATTCCTCCGATATTACAATACTTAACTGAGATGCCGGACAAAGGACTATCCTTTTCATCCATTAAGATCCACACCTCTGCCATCTTGGCTCATTACAACACAGATCCTCCTATTTTCTCTCATCCATTGCTAAAACAGTACCTCAGAGGGGCTAAAAACATAAGACCGCCCCGGAGAGCACCAACACCAACTTGGGACCTCAGTTTTGTCTTCGAAAAACTAACTTTACCTCCTTTTCAGCCAGCCAATTCAGCAGAATTAAAATATGTATCATGGAAAACTGCTCTGCTTCTGGCAATCACCTCAGCACGAAGAGTCTCAGAGTTACAGGCACTAATGGCAGTGGAGCCTTTCATCATTTTTCACCAAGACAAGGTTTCTTTAAGAACAAACCCTTCATTTATGCCTAAGGTGGTATCCAGTGTGGCTCTTAACCAAACTATTGACTTGCCAACTTTTTGTCCAAATCCCCACAATAAAGGGGAGAGTCTTCTGCATTCCTTGGACATACACAGACAATTACTTTTCTACTTGGACAAAACAAAAGCTTTCAGAAAAACTGAGCAATTGTTTGTAGCATATGCTGCAGGATCACAGGGAAAGGCTATTTCAAAGCAGACCATTTCAAGGTGGATAGGACACTGTATCCGGTACTGCTACACACAGCATGGGAAACCTGTACCTAGTAATGTTAGGCCACATTCCACCAGGGCAACAGCCACTTCAACTGCCTACCTTAGAGGAGTACCTACCAAAGATATCTTGGAAGCTGCAACTTCAGTGCACACCTTTACCAAGCATTATCACTTGCCTCTTTATTCTAGATCCAGAGCTGGCTTTGCCACTGCAGTACTGCAGGGCCTCTTAGCCACCCCAAATCCTCTATAGAACCAGCCACCCTAACTCAGCTTTGGGATTCAACCCAAGTGTAATGACTGCAGCAGTGAAACACAATGAACATAGTACAGTTTTGTACCTACCATAAATGTAGATGTTCAAGTGTCTTCATTGCTGCAGTCCTGGTTACCCACCTGCCATCCCCTCTTTCTTAGCTGGGACTAATCTATATCTTTCTACCCTATACTACCTATGTGGTGTATTTGCTGGTAACTGAAGGTTTTGTTTTTGCCTTGTTGCATGTTTTATTAGCAATATGTATTGCCTACCTGTTTGGGGGCACCTGACATGTGGGGCAAGAAAAACTGAAGAAAATGGCGTCTGCTGCATCTTGTATACCCCTGGCACACTGACGTCAGGGAAGAAGCGACCGCAACCAGCACCGGACCAAGACTTTGGAACTCTGGCAGACTGTGGGACCGCCTGACGGCAGGATAACCCAAGTGTAATGACTGCAGCAGTGAAGACACTCGAACATCTACATTTATGGTAGGTACAAAACTGTACTTTCCTGACTCCCAGAAATTCCTTTTTAAAAACCCTGCTGCTGACCCTGAAACCATTTCTCAGGGTCACAAGGGTGTTAAGGCTTCTACTGCTAAAAATCCTACCCCTTCTGATAGAGACTCCAGGGCGCTGGATAGATGGGGTAAGAAGGTTTACACGTCTGCAACCTTGGCAGTCAGGGCTTTAAACTGTCAATTTCATATGCTTAAATATCAGCAGCATGTTCATGGGCTTACTTAAACAGAAAATTATGTTGATTTCTGACTGTGTGGAAACTAGAGTTACAGGATTTATTGCATTCAGCTGAACAAGTTGGAAAGCATACTTTGCAGTGTGGTTTAGATTCCTTGGAGGCCTCTTGCAGGGCCGCTGTAACTGGATCCATGATAAGAAGGCATGCTTGGCTCAAGGAGCAAAATCTGCCTGATCATGTTAAAGCAAAATTGTTGGATGCTCCTTTACAACAGGACAATCTATTTGGTAATAAGGCAGAAGAAGTTTTGAAAAAGATGGAAGATGAAGCTAAATCTATGCAAACTGTAAAAGATTTCCTACAAGTGCAGCCACCCAGGTTCAGTAGGCACTGGCCTACTAAGAATTGGTCCTTTCCAGTACCCACCAGTGCCGCTCAGGTCAAACCCAGACACTGCAATGGCTCCAGGTTTCAGTCACAAGAAACTTAAAGAAGAAAACAATGGGTGCCTCCACCTCCAGATCTGGAAGTAACAAGGCACCTCCCTACGGTAAACAGTCTCAATGACTTTCCTCTGCCATCACCAAGCACTTAACTTTTGGCAGCCCCTTTGGGGGGAAAATTGGCACTTCATGCACGAAATTGGCATCTAATTACACAGGACAAGTGGGTTTTAAATATAGTATCCCAGGGATACAGATTTCATTTCCACACGTTGCCGAGCCCAAACGGATGGCCAGATCTGCCTCCAAATCAGTGGGTAAAGGCCCAGAAGCAAGTTATGTCCCTCATGAATATGGGGGCTATTCAACCAGTACCAGAAAAGGAAAAAGGGACAAGGTTTTTATTCAAGACTTTTCCTGGTACCCAGAAAAGACAAATCATGGCGTCCAATTCTGGACTTGTCCATTCTAAATGCATTCCTGGACATTCCAGAATTCAAGATGCTGACTCTACAACAATTGCTGCCTTTGCTAGGCAAGGATGCCTGGTTGGTAACTCTAGACTTAAAAGACGCTTACCTGCATATCCCAATTAGGGAATATTGCAGAAGATACCTCCTCTTCAAAGCAGGCTATTTGCATTACCAGTTCTCTGCACTGCCCTTTGGCTTATCTACTGTGTCTAGGGTCTTCACAAAGTGCCTGGCACCAGTAATTGCATTTTGCTGACAAAGAAACATTCAAATTTATCCTTATCTGGATGATCGTCTAATTCAGGCAGAAAACAAGGACATGCTTCTGCAGCATCTGGCATTTGTAAAAAGGCTTCTAACTTGCCTAGGGTACACCATAAACGAAAAGAAATCACAACTGGTACCCTCTCAAATAATTACATTCCTGGGTGCAATCTTGAATACAACTACCCAGATGACTTACCTCACACCAGAAAAACAAATTCAATTGATGACTTACTTCAAACAAGTGGCCACAAAAATCCAGCTATCTGCAAGACAAATTCTGCAGGCCTTGGGGTTCATGGCTTCCTGCATTCTACTAATTCCATATGCAAGACTGCATATGAGGAAACTTCAATGGTACCTAAAAAGCTTATGGGAGTCAATATTGTCACAGCCTGGAAACAATGATTCCCATCATTCCTTGTCTGCAGCAAGAGTTCCTATGGTGGGCAGAGGCCTGTCACCAAAACAAGGGACTGTCATTCATTCCACCCCTTGCCACCCAAACCCTGATTACAGACGCATCAGATTATGCTTGGGGGGCCCATCTGGCAGGGAGATGCATTCAGGGCAAATGGAGCCCAAATGAAATGCACCTACATATCAACCAGAAAGAATTGCTAGCTGTACAGAATGCTCTGACACCCTTCAAGGACTTTCTTCATCCAGGGCAACTACTGATAAAGACTGACAACACCACAGGTGTGGTACATAAGCAGGAGGGGTACCCATTCCTACCCCCTTTGCAGACTAGCCATGGCTTTGTGGAACACAGCCTTGACTTACCAAATACATCTGCAAGCTCAATTCCTGCCAGGAAGGCAAAATACTCTGGCAGACGAACTAAACAGAAATCGTATGGACCCACACAATGGAAACTGGATCCACAAATCTTCAGCATGTTGACACGAAAATGGGGAAGCCCAGACATGGATCTTTTTGCCTCTCCCCAAAACTATCAGTTGGACACATTCTGCACAAGAATCCATCACAAAAAAGCTTGGAAAGTGGATGCCCTATCCTTCAGCTGGAAAAACCTATCCGTCTATGCCTTTCCCCCTCTGCCTCTGCTCTCCAAGGTTTTACTAAAAGTCAGACAGGAAAAAACGAAAAAGATTCTGATTGCTCCAGACTGGCCTCGCCAACACTGGTACCCGCTCCTACGCAATGTCACACCTTCCTCCGTGGTACCTGCCTCAGGCACCTTATCTACTGTCTCAGCAGAACTATCAAATTCTGCACACTTTTCTCCAAACTCTGAATCTTGCAGCATGGCTAATCAACTAATTTCACCAGTTACATCTCTCAGTAAAACTGTGATGGATGTCATTTTGGAGGCTAGAAGGCCTAGTACTAGAAAATCTTATGCTGATAAATGGAAAAGATTCTGTGCCTGGAACCAAGCACAAGGAATAAACACAGCAATGCCCAATATTCCTCAGATTCTGCAATATTTAACTGAGATGCTTCACAAGGGCCTATCTTTTTCTTCTATAAAAATCCATGCCTCTGCCATTTCGGCACATTACAACACAGAGCCTCCTCTCTTTTCTCATCCCCTGCTAAAGCAGTACCTCAGAGGGGCCAAAAATTTGAGACCTCCCAGGAGAGCACCAACTCCTGCATGGGACCTCAATTTTGTGCTGGAAAAACTCACCCTACCTCCTTTTGAACCAGCTGCTACTGCAGACATAAAATTTCTCTCTTGGAAGACAGCTTTTCTTTTAGCAGTCACTTCAGCTAGAAGGATTTTAGAACTACAGGCTCTCATGGCATTGGAACCTTTCTTTATCTTTTACCCGGCCAGGGTGGCTCTCAGGACCAATCCATCCTTTATGTCTAAAGTGGTATCTAGTGTGGCTTTTAATCAGACCATTCATCTGCCAACCTTTTTCCCAAATCCACAGAACAAGGGGGAGCGGATTCTGCATTCATTGGATGTGCGCAGGCAACTAAGATTCTACTTAAACAGGACAAAATCTCTAAGAAAATCTAAGCAATTACTGGTGGCATTTGCTGCAGGGGCAGAGGGAAAGGCTGTTTTAAAGCAGGCTATTTCAAAATGGATAAGCCATTGTATTCATTTCTGCTACATGCACCATGGTAAACCTGTCCCCAGGGGGATCAGATCCCATTCCACCAGGGCTGCATCTGCTTCTGCATCCTTTCTCAGAGGGGTTCCTACCAGAGACATTCTAGAAGTTGCTACTTGGAGCTCAGTTCATACACAGGCTTTGCCACTGCTATCCTGCAGGGCCTTATAGCTGCTCCTAATGCTGTATAATTCCATCCTCCCAACCATAGCTTTGGGATTCTACCCAAATGTAATAACTGCAGCAGTGAAACACGAAGAACATAGTACAGTTGTGTACACGTACCATAAATGTAGATGTTTGAGTGTTTTCACTGTTCCAGTCCTAGTTACCCACCTGCCAGCCCCCTATTTCTCTCTTATTATATCTCTTTCTTTTAATATGCTCAAAAGCCTTTTTGGTGTATTTGCTTTTATTTGGAGGTATACTTTTTGTGTTCAAAATTACATGCATATATAGGTATATATATAGATATAGATATATATATTTTGCTTCCCATTTGGGGGGGCACTAGACATGTGGCGCAAGAAAAACTGATGAAAATGGCATCCGCTGCATGTTTTATACCCCTGACGACCTGATATCATGGATACAATTTCTCCCTACCTTCTTTCATATCAGTTTCTTTCGATGTTCTTGGTTCACAGTTGTAGTCATCACACTTGGGTTATCTACTTGCAGGTAGCCCTCAGTCGGCCGTATCAGATACTTAGTATTTCTGCGTCAGTTGCTGTCGCTCCAGAACTGATGTCAGGTTGTCATGGGTATAAAAACAGGCAGCTGACGCCATTACATTAGACTTTCTTGCCGAGGAGCCCGAAGCAGAAGCAGTTTGCACGAGTGCCGGTCAGCCGCTACCTGAGTTTTCGTTTCTGAATTGAATTATTCTGAAGTCTTCTACCCCATTGGGGATCCTTTTTTCTTGCTCTAACAGATGTCAGAAAAGTTAACAGTTGTCCAGTCTGTGGAAAGCAAATACCACACCGAGATTTCCATTCTTACTGCGTCACCTGTTTAGGCTGTGACCACGACGTACCTCGCTGTCGCTTTTGTGTCTTGTTCGATGCCTGAACTATTAGTCGTCTGGTCCTTATTGTCGCTAAATACTTTCATTTTCGATCTCCGTATTCCGAAATGGCTTTGGTAAGCCATCCGACTACCGATCTTCTGAAAAAAACGTAAGGATAAAGACAGAGACAGACCTCACAGGTTCAAAGCTGCCTATGACGCTTCCGTTAAGCTAGTCGCCAGTACTCAGTGAGGCGCTTTCACAACCCCTGATGCCCACTTCATTGAATTTGCAGGCCTCTACTGAGACCCATTCAGAATCTGGTATGCCACGAGACTCTTTCGACTATGGAACTTGCGGATGTCTCTACCTTGGATGGGTCTGGAGCCACTGAGCAGGCACCAGCTTCTGAGGAAGTTCTTCGCACTACCGATGTTCGACGAATTCTTTTGTGTCTTCAGTTCTGTCTTAAGTTACAGTGTTTCTAAGGCCAAGAGTATGCACTATGCCTAAAAAGACTACTACCAAAGCTCATGCACCTGCTCCCTTGCCACAACATCAAATACTTAAAATGACAGAAGACCTCATTATGCTGTTTAGGGGAAGTCAGCCTTCCCCTGCTAAGAGAAAAACAGACCTGTCCCCAACAGCTTCAACAGACCGACTACTGAGGTATCTGATTATGCAGACATGCCCTTATCTGCTTAAGAGGATTCAGATGCAGAGGAATCCATTCCCTCTGCTTCTCCTCCAGAGGATTTTTCTTCTGATGAAACCTTACATACTTTGAGAGCATTTCCTCTGGGAATGCCAAGACTATCCTCAGTCCAAAAAGAGACTCAGAGAATTTCTAGATTTGCCACAACATAGGCCTTTAGCAATTCCCCCAGTCCTGGATGTTGTGAATGATGTCTTTATGGAATCCATTTTAACTCCTGATACTTTACCTCCTGCTCTTAGGAAGCCAGATAGGTACTACAGAGTACCTGACTCTCACAAATACCTTTTCAAAAATCCTACTGTTGACCCAGAGGTCATCTCCCAGGGGCCTAAAGGTATCAAATCAACTACAGCTAAGAATTCCACCCCTTTGGACAGGGATTTCAGAGCTTTGGACAGATTGGGTAAGAAAGTATATACCGCTGCAACTCTCGCCATTAGGGCTTTGAATTGTCAGTTTCAGATGCTCAAGTATCAACAACATATTGTGAAACTTGTTAAGCAAAAAATGTCAACCTTTACAGACTGTGCAGAAAATAAAGAATTACAAGAGCTTATGCATTCTGCAAGCCAAGTCAGCAAGCATACATTGATTGCAATGTGGCTTTGATGCCCTAGAAGCATCTTGCAGGGCAAAGATGGAAGAAAAAGTTAAATCTATGCAGACAGTCAAAAAATTCTTGCAAGTACAGCCTCCTAGATTCAGTAGGCATCCAGCCCCCTCAAGGCCATCCCAAACTAGACCCAGGGAAAACAGAAACCCCAGACTAAAGTCTCAGGGTATGCAGAGATCTAAGCAATGGAGTGCATCCACCTCTAAAGCAGGGAATGCTAAGCCACCCCCTTACGGAAAGAATTCCCAATGACTTCTCAACTCCTCTCCCCATCTCTGCCCAACTGCTTGTGCCCCTAGGAGGAAAACTTGCCCTTCATGCAAAAAATTGGATTTCCATCACCAAAGACCGATTGATCCTCAACATTGTATCCCAGGGGTACAAATTTTACTACCACTCACTGCCATCCCCAAAAGGGTTCCCACACCTTCCTCCAAACCAGTGGGCAGAGGCACAAAACCATCTTCAATCCCTGCTCTCTATAAGGGCAATTCATCCTGTTCCTGCGGAACACATAGGTCAAGGATTCTAGTCCAGACTTTTTGTGGTACCCAGAAAAGAGGGCACTTGGCACCCAATCCTAGATCTTTCAATTCTCAGCGCCTTCCTGGTGGTACCAGAATTCAAAATGCTCACCCTGCAGCAGCTTCTACCTATGCTAGCCAAAGATGCCTGGTTAGTCACCTTAGACTTAGAAGAAACCTATCTGCACATCCCCTATAAGGGAGTCGTGCAGGAAATATCTACGCTTCAGGGCAGGATAATATGCATTATCAGTTCTCTGCACTTCCCTTTGGCTTATCCACTGCTCCCAGAGTATTCACAAAATGCCTGGCTCCAGTCATTGCTTTCTGCAGCCAGAGAAATATTCAAATTTACCCGTACTTGGACTACCTGATTCAGGCAGACAGTCAGGAAATACTGTTGCAGCACCTGACGTGTTAAAAAAAAAAAAAAAACCTTCTAACCTCCCTGGGGTACACCATCAATGAAAAGAAATTAAAACTAGTCCACAGTCAAAAGATTGTATTCCTGGGAGCAAGCTTGGACACAGCATCCAAGATGGCATTCCTCACTCCAGAAAAACAAGCCTATCTGACATACTATTTTACTCAAATGGCCACCAGAACCCAGCTATCCGCAAGGAAAATCCTGCAGGCACTAGGGTTCATGGCCTCATGCATCCTACTAATTCCATATGAGGAAACTTCAGTGGTACTTTGGTGCCAATATTCTCAGGACCTGGAAACCGTCATTCCTATCATACTCCTGTCTGAGGAGAGTTTCTTTGGTGGCAGCAGCATGCAACCACAACAAGGGACTGGCCTTTACTCAACCCCACGCTGCCCAGTCCCTAACCACAGACGCATCAGACTATGCCTGGGGGCCTCACATGGATGGCAAGTGCATTCAGGGCCAGTGGAGCCCAAGTCAAATTCATCTGCACATCAACCAAAAAGTGATGCTAGCTGTGCAGCACACTCGCTGATAGCTTTCAGAACCCTACTGTCACCAGGACACCTGCTAATAAAAACAGACAACACCACAGTTATGTGGTATATCAACAAGCAGGGGGGAACCCACTCTGCAGGCTAGCCATGGCTCTGTGGAACACAGCCTTGCTCAATTCCTGCCAGGCAAACAAAACTCACTGGCAAACAACTTAAGCAGAAATCTCCTAGACCCACACGAGTGGCAATTAGAGTCCAGCACCTTCAACCTTCTGATTCGGAAATGGGGGGCCCCAGAGGTGGATCTCTTTGCCTCCCCCTGCAATCACCAGCTCAGCAAATTCTGCACCAGGACACCTCACAGCAGGGCCTGGGAAGTGACTGCCCTATCCTTCCAGTGGGTAAGTCTCTCAATCTATGCCTTTCTCCCTCTGCCCCTTCTCTCAAGTGTATTGCTCAAGATAAGACAGGACAGACCAAGGACAATTCTGATTGCCCCGGACTGCCCATGTCAGCACTGGTGCCCACTCCTGCGCAGTCTGTCACAGGTAGCACCCTGGCACCTACACCAGAACCCAACCCTGCTTTTTCAGCAGGGGGGACAGATCTTGCATCCGCAACTGCAAACCCTAAATCTTGCATGGCTTATTCCTTGAATTCTCTCCCCCAGTAACCAGCCTAAGCAAGCATGTGCTGGACATCATTCTTGAAGCCAGGAGACCCAGTACAAGGAAATCCTATGCTGATAAGTGGAAAAGGTACTGCTCCTGGATTCAATCTAAAGGAGAGGACACAACTCTGCCCTCCCTGCCTATAAGCCTGGATTACGTAGCAGATCTACTCCACAGATCCCTATCCTTCTCCTCCATTAAGATCCATGCCGCTGCCATTCAGCTCATTACAACACTGAGCCGCCTCTCTTCTCTCACCCTCTTATTAAACAGTTCCTGAGAGGGGCAAACAACTTAAGGCCGCCAAGGAGAGCACCCACCCTTGCTTGGGACCTTAACTTTGTACTGGAAAAGCTCACACTACCCCCTTTTGAGCCTGCTGCATCAGCAGAGTTAAACTTCCTCTCTTGGAAAGCAGCCTTGCTTCTGGCCATCACTTCAGCTAGAAGAGTGTCTGAGTTGCAAGCACTTATGGCTGTGGAACCCTTTATTATTTTCCATGCTGACAGGGTTTTCCTCAGGACTAACCCTTCCTTTATGTCTAAAGTTGTGTCCAGTGTGGCTATCAACCAATCTGTCCATTTGCCAGCTTTCTTCCCTGATCCTCAAATGAAAGGGGAAAGGATCCGGCACTCTTTGGACGTGCAGACAGCTCAGATTCTACGTTGATAGGACTAAGCCCTTCAGGAAATCTGACCAGTTACTAGTCAGCTTTGCACCAGGGGCAGAGGGTAAGGCCATTTCAAAACAATTTCCAAATGGATAGCACACTGCATCCATTTCTGTTGCAAGCATCATGGGAAACCAACCCCTCAGGGGGGTCAGAACACATTCCACTAGGGCAACGTCTACCTCTGCAGCATTCCTCAGGGGAGTCCCTACCAGGGACATCCTGGAAGCTGCTACCTGGCGTTCTGTACACACCTTTACCAAGCATTACCACCTGCCTATCTTTTCCAAATAAAGGGCGGGTTTTGCAACAGCAGTCCTGCAAGGCATACTAGCCAGCCCCACCTCTTCTTGACTGCCTCCACTCTTCTTCAGCTTTGGGAATCTATCAGTGTGATGAATGCAACAGTGAAACATGAAGAACATAGTATAGATGTTCTTCGTATTTCAATGTTGCAGTCATCACATTTGGGTTATCTGCTTGCAGTAGCCCTCAGTCGGCCTGTTTAACAGTCTTGGGTACTGCGTCTGTTGCTGTCTCATCTTCCCTGACGTCAGGTAGTCAGGGGTATAAAGCATGCAGCCGATGTCATTACATCAGTCTTTTGTGCCGTGCGGTGCCCGAAGCAGAAGCAGTTCGCAAGTGCCGGTCGGCCAACTCCTGAAATTTTCGTTTTCGAGTTTCAGAACCAAAGTCTTCAACTAAAGCTAAGTACCCTGTTGGGGAAACATTTTCTTGCTCTAAACCGATGTCATTAAAAGCAAATAATTGCATTTCTTGTGGAAAGCAAATACCTCATGAAGATTTCCATTCGTACTGTATTCCTTGCCTAGGCCCTGACCACGACGTGCCTCGCTGTCGTTTTTTTTGTCTTATTTAAACAACGAACTATTCGTCGTCTGTATATTTACACTTCTAAATATTTTGGTGTTTGGTTCAATTATCTAAATGTCTTTGGTAAGCCATCAGACTACCGACATTCCGAAAAAACGCAAAGATAGACAGGCCGCCGAGGTCCAAAACTGCAGACAACGCTTCTCCTAAGCCAGTCGCCAGTTCGCTGGTACTCAGTGAGGTGCTTTCGCAGCCCCTGATACCTGCTACCTCAGATTCGCAGGCCTCTACTGAGACCCATTCGGAGTCCGGTATGCCACGAGATGCTTCAACTGTGGAACCTGCAGATGTCTCTACCTTGGATGGGTCCGGAGCCGCTGTGCAGGCACCGGCTTCTGAGGGTGTATTCAGTCCTACTGACTTGCATATTAAGCTGACGCCATCTTCTTCTTCAAGGCCTAAAACTCGAACCATGCCTAGAAAGCCAATGCCCAGGCCTGCATGGTCAGGCCTCTATGCCTAAAAAAACAAATGATGAGAATTGCTGAAGACCTTATTACTTTAGTCAGGGGAAGCCAACCTTCCCCTTCTAAGAGACCTAGGACTGAGTTTGCTTGTGATACTTCTGACCAGGATTCTGAATTTTCTGTTTCCTCTGATGTCCAGGATTTACCCTTATCTGCCTATGAGGATTCCGATGCTGAGGACTAGATTCCCTCTGCTTCCCTCCCAGAGGATTTCTCTTTTGTTGAAACCTTGCATACTCTTAGGGAGCATTTTCGTTGGGAAATCAAGGATTATTCTGATTCTAAAAAGAGGCTTAGTAACTTCTTACTCCTGCCCCACACAGGACTTTAGCCACCCCTCCAGTACTACACATTGTTGATGCCTTTTCGGAATCCAGCTTGGCCCCTGACTCTCTATCTCCTGCTCCCAGAAAACCTGATAGATATTACAAGGTTCCTGACTCTCACAAGTTCCTTTTTAAAAATCCTACTGCGGATCCTGAGACCATTTCACAGGGACCCAGGGGCATTAAGGCTACTACTGCCAAAAATCCTACCCCCTCTGCTAGAGACTCCAGGGCGCTGGATAGATGAGGTTAGAAGGTGTACACTTCTGCAACTTCGGCCATTAGTGCCTTAAACTGCCAGTTTCATATGTTAAAGTATCAGCAGCATATTACTGGATTGCTTAAACAGAAAATGATGTTGATTCCTGATTGTGCTGAAAATAAGGATTTACAGGATTTAATCCATTCTGCTGAACAGTTTGTAAAACATACTTTGCAGTGTGGTTTTGATTCACTAGAGGCATATTGCAGGGCTGCTGTCACTGTGTATTTATTTAGAAGGCATGCTTGGCTTAAGGAGCAGTCCTTCCCAGATCATGTTAAAGCTAAATTACTGGATGCTCCCTTAAATCAGGACCCCCTGTTTGGCAACAAAGCAGAAGTTCTTAAAAAGATGGAGGAAAAAGCTAAATCTATGCAAACTGTTAAAGATTTCCCACAAGTACAACCTGCAAGATTTAGTAGGCATTGGCCCTCTAAGAATTGGTCCTTTCGTGCCTCTTCCAGGCCTTCTCAGTCCAAACCCAGATCCAGCAGAACACCCAGGCTTCAGTCCCAGGGTACGCACAGGACTAAGCGGTGGGGGGCTCCCACTTCCAAATCGGGGAGTAGGAAGACTCCTCCCTATGGTAAAAAGATTGCTCTGCAGGCAAAAACTGGGAGCTCATTAACCAGGACAAATGAGTTTTAAATATAGTTTCCCAAGGATACAGATTTCACTTCCACACGTTAGCAACCCCAAACGGTTGGCCAGATCTACCCCCAAGTCAGTGGGCAGAGACTCAAAAGCAAGTACTCTATCTCTCAAGCATAAAAGCTATTCAAAGTGTACCAGAAGGGGAAATGGGAAAAGGTTTCTACTCAAGACTTTTCCTGGTACCCAGAAAAGACAACTCATGGCGTCCTATCCTGGACCTGTCTACCTTAAACACCCTTTTGGTGATTCCAAAATTCAAGATGCTAACTCTTCACCAGTTGCTTCCTATGCTAGGCAAAGATGCCTGGTTGGCACCTCTCGATTTAAGGGAAGTCTACCTGCACATCCCAATTGGGGAATCTTGCAGAAGATACCTACGCTTCAAAACAAGCTACATGCACTATCAATTCTCTGCACTGCCCTTTGGCTTATCTACTGCGCCCGGGGTATTCACAAAGTGCCTAGCTCCAGTCATTGCATTTTGCAGGCAAATAAATATTCAAATATACCCATACCTGGATGTTTGTCTAATTCAGGCAGAAAGCCAGGACATACTTCTGAATCATCTGGCATTTGTACAGAAGGTGCTAACTTGTCTGGAGTATACTATAAATGAAAAGACATCACACCTGGTACCCTGTCATGTTAGCTATGTGAGAAATGTTAGCTGTACAGAATGCTCTGACTGCCTTCAAGGACCACATTCTTCCAGGACAATTAGTGGTAAAGACGGGCAACACCACTGTTATATGGTACACAAGCAGGGGGGGGTACCCATTCTTACCCCCTCTGCAGACTAGCCATGGCTCTGTGGAACACAGCCTTGAGCTACCAAGTGCATCTACAGGCTCAATTCCTGCCAGGAAAACTAAATACAGTGGCAGAAGAACTAAGCAGAAATCTTATGGACCCACACGAGTGGAAACTGGAACCAAAGACTTTCAACATGTTGACAGACAAATGGAGGAGCCCAGATATAGACCTATTTGCCTTCCCTCCAGAACTACCAATTGGACAAAATTTGCACAAGGACTCCTCACAAGCTTGAAAAGTGGATGCTCTGTCCTTCAGTTGGAAAAATCTATCACTTTGCCTTTCGTCCTCTGCCTCTCCTCTCCAAAGTACTACTAAAGATCAAACAGGACAAACCAAGGATGATATTGATTGCACCAGACTTGCCACTCAACACTGGTACCCCCTCTTGTGCAGTGTGTCACTGCAGGCTCCATGGCACTTGCCTCAGACCCCTACCCTGTTGTCACAGCAGGAGAATCAGATTCTGCACCCTCAGCTTCAAACCCTGAACCTGGCAGCCTGGCTAATTACCTAACCTCTCCCTTACAACAAGTGTTGGATATCATTTTGGAGGCTAGGAGGCCTAGTACTACAAAATCTTATGCTGAAAAATGGAAAAGATTCTGTGCCTGGAACCAATCTCAAGGGATGGGCACAGCAGCACCCTACTTACCTCAGATTCTTCAATACTTAACTGAGATGCTTCACAAGGGCCTTTCTTTTTCTGCCATCAAAATTCACGCCTCAGCCATTTCAGCTCATTATAACACATAACCACCCCTCTTCTCTCTTCCACTGCTCAAGCAGTTCCTTAGAGGGGCCAAAAACTTAAAACCACCCAGGAGAGCCGCAACTGCAGCCTGGGACCTTAACTTTGTATTGGAGAAATTCACTCTTCCTCCTTTAGAGCCAACTGCAAGTGCAGATTTAAAATTCCTTTCTTGGAAAACAGCCTTACTTTTAGCAATCACTTCAGCAAGAAGGGTATCTGAATTACAGGCCGTTATGGCAGTGGAGCCTTTCATCATCTTTCATGCGGACAGGGTGTCCCTCAGAACCAATCCCTCCTTCATGCCCAAGGTGATATCCAGTTTGGCTCTTAACCAGCCAGTTAATTTCCCAACCTTCTTTCCAAATCCACAGAACAAAGGGGATACTGCACTCCTTAGATGTACACAGACAACTTAGATTTTACTTGGACAGGACTAAACCTCAAAGGAAATCTGAACAACTGCTGGTGGCATTTGCTGCAGGGGCAGAGGGGAAGGCTATTTTAAAGCAAACCATTTCTAAATGGATAGGCCATTGTATTCATTTCTGCTGTAAGCACCATGGAAAACCTATCCCACAGGGGATTAGACCCCATTCAACCAGGGCTGCATCTACCTCTACAGCCTTTCTCAGAGGTGTCCCTACCAGGGACATTTTAGAAGCTGCTACCTGGAGTTCTGTACATACTTTCACCAAGCATTACCATTTGCCAGTTTTCTCTAAATCTAGAGCTGGTTTTGCCACTGCAGTCTTGCAGGGCCTTATAGCTGGTCCTAATGCTATCTAAATTCCTCCTCCCATCCTTAACTTTGGGACTGTACCCAAATATGATGACTGCAACAGTGAAACATGAAGAACATAGTACAGTTGTGTGCACTTACCATAAATGTAAATGTTCGAGTGTATTGACTGTTGCAGTCCTGGTTTACCCTCCCTCCAGCCCCCTGACTTCTTTTGGCTATCCTCTACTCTCCTTGACTATGCTTAAAAAACATTTTGGTGTATTTGCTTTTTTTGTTGGAAGTATAACCTTATATATAATGTATTTTATTGCTTCCCATTGGGGAGCACCTAACATCTCTGGCAAGAAAAACTGATGTAGTGGCATCGGCTGCATGCTTTATACCCCTGACCACCTGACGTCACGGAAGATGACTGCAACCGGCGCAGGACCCAAGACTTTGTTAATCAGGCTGACTGAGGGCTACTGCAAGCAAATAACCCAAATGTGATGACTGCAACAGTGAATACACTCAAACATCTACATTTATGGTAAGTGTACACAACTGTACTTTCTGTACACTTACTATAAATGTAGATGTTTGAGTGTATTCACTGTTGCAGTCCTGGTTTCCCTCCGTCCAGCCCCTTGTCTCTCTCTCTCCTCTCTGTCTATTACTCACCCCTTTCAAGGGTATTGGTTTTTCCATAACTTAACTCCCTATTTGGGGGGCTCCTGACATTTGGGGCAAGAAAAACTGATGTAATGGCATTGGCTGCCTGTTTTTATACCCCTGACGTCAGTCCTGGAGCAACAACAACCGATGCAGAAATACTACATCTCTGGTATTCGGGCCGACTGAGGACTACCTGCAGGCAGATGACCCAAGTGTGATGACTGCAACAGTGAATACACTCTAACATCTACATTTAAGGTAAGTGTACACAACTGCACTTTCTCCGTCTTCCTTCCACTTTTGTTTCCATAATCAGTCTTTTTTTGTACAATAGCATTCCTATCCTACTTCCCCATCTCCCATATCTTCTTTATTACACAATACAAGTGTATAGAACCTTAATAATGGATTAATCTTAACTTTCTCCTTACTTGTCTTCTTATTGTATTTTATAACTGGTTCAATTTGTTTTATAGGATTTAGTGTGGACCACTAAAAAGCTACACATGATCTCAAGTAACTCCAGTCTCCCTGTGAACATAAAGCAGTGCATGCTAACTTACCCATTATATGTTTTCATCATCCCAGCCTTCTTTTGTTAAAATATATCCATCCTTGTACCTCTCTAACCATTACTCATTTTCCTTATTTAACATTAATTGTACATCAAGCAACAGTTTTTCTGCCACAACTATCGATTCTTTCACACATTTTATTACTGTAATTACTGAACTGTCTGCATACATTAACACTGGCAATTTCACTTCTTCACTCCCATTTTGGCTTCTCTAGTTTACACTTAGTTTTCTATCACAACATTCATTATTGCTACTCATCCATCCATTCACTATTGCTGTTGCACTCATTTTGTAATGCACCGTCTAAAGAATTTACCATCTTTCCCCCATGCCTTACTTCTCTTCCATGCTTGTTCGTGACACAACCTGTCAAAGGCTTTAGCCACATCACAAGACACTTCTCTCATTTTTGTTAGTATGGTCTGTCATTTCCTTTACTATATTTCATTTGTCCATTTCCCTTTCTGCTATAAACCAGTATATGCAAGATATCTTTCATCACATTTTACATTCTTTACTATAAAATTCTCTTAAAAGTATAGACAGTACTGTGTAAAGTAATTGGTCTGTAGGTTTCCATCTTCTATTTTAAATTTAGGTTCTTAAGATAAAACCTTTATTCCATTACATATATCCTTATTGTGTTTTTTTTCTTGTCTCTAACCATTTGCCAGCACTACAAAGCAGTCATTTTCTTCCTCTATCATCCCTGTATAAAATTCATACCCTAACTCTACAGGTTTGCGGGCTGAATCTCTGCTTACTTCTGCACAACTGTCTCTATTTCTTCTTTTATGTATTTTTTCCAGAAAAACAACTTGCCGCTTCATTTTTTAAGCATTTTAGTGTTTTTTGCTTTGTACTTCACACATTTTCCTTAAATATGTTATCACTGTTGCTGCATTTTTTCCTATCAAATAATTCTGCTAACTTGTTTTTTTTGTCAGGTTTTGCTTTATTAGGTATTAGGTTTGCTACTTTTTCTCTAACAGAAATATTGGTGTATACAAATTTTTTATCCTTTGTTTTCATTACTTATATTCCGTACTTTTTTCCAATAATTTCTCACATGTTCTGAAGTGCTAGTCATATTCTTTGTTTGAAAACTCATACGTTTTTCTTGTTTGTTCTTAAATCCTACCTTTGCAGTAACTGTTTAAAAGGGCTTCATTGTATTTTGCTCTCTTCATAATAAATCAGTCTTAGTAGTCATTGTTAACAGTTGCACTGTTAATATTTTTACCCAGTGAACTCTCTTGTGTCTTCCTTGATGTCCTCCATGGATGCATCTGCAGTCATAACAAATGGGTTGTCCTGTCGTCAGGCAGCCCTTCGGTCGGCCGGATTCCAAAGTCTGGGTCCGGCTTCGGCTGATGTCGCACTTCACCCGACGTCATCTCTGCTGGTCTTCGGGTATAAAGGCATCAGCCGACGCCATTTTCCTTAGTCTTTCTTGCCGCTGGCCAAGCAGAAGCTGTTCGCAAGTGCCGGTCAGTCAGATCCAGAGGTTACTACTACCGAATACTACTTCGAAGACTTCTAAAAAGCTAAGTACCCCGTTGGGGACTCTTTCTTGCCTCAGCCGATGTCAGAAAAAGTCAATAACTGTTTAACTTGTGGAAAACAAATACCTCATAAAGATTTCCACTCTTACTGTCTGCCTTGCTTAGGCCCAGACCACGACGTAGCAGCCTGTTCGGCCTGTGCTTCCTTCAACCGACGAACGCTTAGGCCGGGTCGGAGTTTGCTGAACAGTTTTTCGGCTCAGATTTTGCGTACATTATGCTGTCGGATCCTCCGACTACCCAAATTGTTAAACGCAAAGAAAAAGACCGACACTCGCGGTCCGCGGTTTCGGCTGAAACCACGGTTAAGCAAGCCGCGAGTGTCTCTGTTTCGGCCGAAACCAAGAAAACTGGTCAATCTTCAGCCGAATCCATGACTACTACTGAGGCTCCTGCTACCTTACCTGAATCGGCCTCAGAAATTTTGCCTACAACTGTGGTTCCTAGTGATTTATCAGACACCATCCCTTTGGATGTCTCTACCCCAGCACGTGGTGCTGCTAGGCCTCCTGCAGCCATGTCTATTAAGGCCTTTGCCAGGGCTAAAGCAGCCAAATCTGCTAAATCAGTGCCTGTTAAACCCCCCTCACACAGGCCCACTTCTAGTTCACAAATGCTTACTCTGGCAGAAGATTTAATATCCTTAATTAGGGGATCCCAATCTCACCCAGACAGGGCCTCTCAGCCCCCAGAAGAGGCCTAGAGCAGAGCCCCCGAGCCAGTGTCCTCTGATGATTCTGCGGATGACTCAGACATTACAGACCAGCCAGAGGCTCCTTTTTCTACTTATGAAGATTCCGATGCTGAAGAATCCATTCCAGCTGCCTCTCCACCAGAGGAATTTTCCTTTGGGGAAACCTTACATGCCATGAGAGAACAATTCCAATGGCAGGGACAAGATTTCTCAGATTCAAGGAAAAGGCTTAGGACTTTTCTGCACTTACCACAACATAGGCCCTTAGCTATACCTCCTGTTCTGCCTGTTGTGGATGATGCATTTAATGATGTCTGCACTGCCCCTGATTCTTTACCTCCAGCCCCTGCAAAACCAGATAGATTTTACAGGGTGCCAGACACTCATCACCACCTATACAAGGCCCCACTTGCAGACCCCAAAACTATATCCCAGGGGCCTAAGGCAGTAGCCTCGACCACAGTAAAAAACCCTATTCCTTCTGAAAGGGAATCCAGGTCCTTAGAGAGATGGGGGAAAAAAGTTTACACCTCTGCTACTCTCTCAGCTAGAGCTTTAAACTGTCAGTTTCACATGATCCAATACCAAGAGTTTATGCTTGATCAGTTAACTAAAAAACTGTCCTCTGATGAATCTTTAGATAAGAAATATGTATTAGAAATGGTGAATAACATCCAACAGGTTAGTAACCATTCCTTAAAATGTGGCTATGATGCACTGGAGGCTTCATTTAGATCAGCAATGACTGGCACAGTGATAAGAAGGCATGCATGGTTGAAAGAACAGGTCTTACCGGATCATGTTAAAGCAAAGCTATTAGATGCTCCTATGGATAAGGCCAGTCTATTTGGTACACCTGCCCAGCAGGTAATGAAGAAAATGGAAGAAAAGGCAAAATCTGTACAAACAGTTAAAGATTTCTTACAGGTTCAGCTCCCAAGGTTTAGCAGGAACTGGCCTGCCAAAATTGGTCCTTTCCTGACTCCACAAGATCCCAAAGGGGCAGGAATAGACGCCTAGAGGCAGAAATCAATCCAGAGGAGGTGCCTACAGAGGACGACAGTGGCAAGGCAATAAGAGGCACAGACACAACCACTGCCACTGCAACAGGACAATCACAGTGACTTGGCTCTGACTCCGCCTACCAGGGAGCAAATAGCAGCACCATTAGGCGGAAAGTTAGCCTTATTTTCGAAAAATTGGCACTATATCACAAAAGACAAGTGGATTTTGCAAACCATAGACCAAGGCTACCGGTTCCACTTCCACACCTTACCAGTAAAAGAGGAATGCCAAACCTGCCTCCAAATCAAAAATAGAAGCTCTGCAGCAGATAGCGGAATTAACAAAGATGAGAGCTGTGGAAAGAGTACCAATAACAGAACAGGGCAAAGGATTCTACTCCAGACTCTTCCTAGTGCCAAGAAAAGAGAAAAGTTGGAGACCTATTCTCGACCTGTCCATCTTAAACACATACATCATTGTCCCAAAATTCAAAATGCTGACCCTACAGCAACTTCTTCCCATGCTGGGCAAGGAGTGTTGGCTGGTAACTCTAGATCTCAAGGAGGCATACCTGCACGTCCCCATTCGACCAAATTGCAGAAGATACCTCAGATTTCTTGCAGGATCAGAGCATTATCAATTCTCAGCATTGCCCTTTGGCTTATCTACTGCCCAGAGTATTCACAAAATGCCTGGCATCAGTAATCGCTCACTGCAGAGTACAGGGAATCCAAATTTATCCATACCTGGACGACTGCCTGTTACAAGCGGACAACAAAAGCAAGCTGACAACAGATTTACAAAGGGTCATTTACTTGCTACAAGCCCTGGGATACACAGTCAATTTACAAAAGTCAAGGCTGATACCATCCCAAACAAGAACATTCTTGGGCTGAATTGGACACAGTAAAACAAATGGCATTCCTAACTGCAGAAAAACAAAAGAGCTCCCTCTTTACTTCTTGGCATTAACAAAGCAGAACAAACTAACAGCAAGAAAAGTTCTGCAGGCCTTGGGCTTCATGGCATCATGCATAATCTTGGTCCCACATGCCAGACTGCATATGAGAAAGCTACAGTGGTACCTAAAGAATTTATGGTCTCAACACAGGCACAGCTTAGAAACAGAAATACCACTAATCCCATGCCTAAAACAGGAGTTCCTATGGTGGGCTCAAGCATGCCAGTCAAACCCAGGCTTATCCTTCCACAACTTTCGAGCAAGCCAAACCATCACAACGGACGCCTCAGACCTAGGATGGGGGGTGCACATGCTGGACAAATGCGTACAAGGATTGTGGACTCAGGACCAGCTGCACCTGCACATAAACCAAAAAGAAATGCTGGCAGTAAAACTGGCAATCCAAAAATTCAGACCATTCCACAAAGAAGGCCATTTGATGATAAGGACAGACAACACCACAGTCATGTGGTACATCAAAAAACAGGGAGGCACTCATTCATACCCCTATGCAGAATGACTTTGGACCTTTGGAATCTGGCTCTCAGCTACAACATCCAGGTACAGGCAATATTTGTACGCGGAAAAGAGAACACCCTGGCAGACATGTTAGGCAGAACCACCTCGGATGCTCACGAATGGATGCTACACCCGACATCTTCAAGGCCATCACAAAGAAATGGGGAATGCCACAAATAGATCTATTCGCTTCCCCACTCAATCACCAGCTCAAAAATTCTGCACAAGGACATTCCACCCACTTGCATGGAAGGTGGACTCTCTATCCTTCAGCTGGAAAGGCCTGACAGCATATGCATTTCCACCTCTTCCCTTGATGCACAAGGTACTACTGAAAATCAAAGAGGAACGCCCAAGGATAATCCTGATAGCTCGAACTGGCCAAGACAACACTGGTACCCATTGCTGAGGAGCATGTCTCGAGAAAATGTGGTCAATACCCCTGATGCCTTTGATGTTAACTCAGAACAACTACAACATCATGCATCCAAACCTAAAACCTTGCAACTGACTGCCTGGAACATCACATAGCAGCAACTAACCCAGACCTTTCCCAAAGGGTTAAAGACATTATCCTTGAAGCCCGCAGACCTTCAACAAGAAGGAACTATGCAGGAAAATGGAAAAGGTTTGTCATTTGGAGTACTGAAAGAGGAAAAGATGTGTCGAACATAGATATTGCTAACATTCTGGAGTACTTGGCAGAGCTTCTACATACAGGCCTGTCCTATTCCTCCATCAAGATACATGCATCAGCTATTTCAGCAGAATACAGCTTTGATCCACCTGTCTTTTCACATCCTCTATTCAGGCAGTTCCTCAGAGGGATCAAGAATGTAAAACCTAGGAAACCACCATTACCAGCATGGGACTTGAACTTTGTGCTAGAAAAGTTGACACTCCCTCCGTTTGAACCAGCAGCAACAGCAGATCTGCAACACCTGTCATGGAAAACTGCTTTCCTACTGGCAATTACCTCAGCAAGGAGGGTTTCGGAACTACAGGCCTTAATGGCAGTGCAACCCTTCCTAATCTTCCATCAAGATAGGGTGTCCATGAGAACTAATCCTACATTTATGCCTAAGGTGGTATCCAGAGTGTCTTTAAACCCAGGCAATCCACCTACCTACCTTCTTTCCCAATCCACAAAACAGAGGGGAAAGAATGCTGCATACCTTGGATGTACATAGACAGTTATGCTACTACCTGGACAGAACCAAAAGTAACAGAAAAACAGACCAGCTTTTTGTAGCCTATGCAACAGGAAGGGAAGGAAAAGCAATTTCCAAACAGACAATCTCCAAATGGATAGGAAATTGCATAAGATTCTGTTACTCCTACCATGGAAAACCAATTCCACAGAACATAAGACCTCATTCTACAAGGGCTACAGCCACTACCACAGCTTTCTTACGAGGAGTGGCAACCAAGGACATTATTGAGGCTGCTACTTGGACCTCCGTGCATACATTTGCCAAGCATTATAATTTACCTCTATACTCTAGATCCCGAGCAGGGTTTGCCACTGCTGTACTGCAAGGGATCCTAACTACACCATAATTTTTCTTCCTCCTCCCCTAGTTTGGCTATGGTATTCTACCCATTTGTTATGACTGCAGATGCATCCATGAAGGACATAGTACAGTTTTGTACCTACCATAAATGTAGATGTCCGAACTGGATAGCATCTGCAGTCAGGATTACCCTCCCTCCTTCCCCGCTGTGGTACTCCTTAGGGTATTTACCCTCCTAATAGCTAGCTGGGAGGGGGGGAGTCTCTTATGGTGTATTTGTTTGTATGTATGTACATACATGCTTATTTTTTGTGTTTGCCTTCTACTTTTTTGGAAACATTGGCATTTATCCAAAATTTAGCCTTCCAAGAGGGCAACTGGCATCTGGGGCAAGAAACACTGAGGAAAATGGCATCGGCTGATGCCTTTATACCCGAAGACCAGCAGAGATGACGTCGGGTGAAGTTCGACATCAGCCGAAGCCGGACCCAGACTTTGGAATCCGGCCGACCGAAGGGCTGCCTGACGACAGGACAACCCATTTGTTATGACTGCAGATGCTATCCAGTTCGGACATCTACATTTATGGTAGGTACAAAACTGTACTTTACCCACTACTGCCCATATTCCCTTGTGGTCTGAATTCTGTACCACTGCATTCCCTCATTGTACTTTTTATGTCTTGTAAAATAATGGAAGTAATCTTTCATTTTTTTTTTAATCTTTTATTTAACACCCCCAGCATATGTATAAGGTTTTGCTTGCCATTGTTTCAAACATGCATATTCCAAATTCTCTCCACTTAACATTGTGAAATCTTACCCATTACCTTCATCGAGCTAAAATTCACATCTACCAACACCACTCTCTTTTATGACTACGTATTTTGTTTTAAACAATATTTCCCTGTTACACTCGTATGTATCCAGTACAGTTAATTGCATCACATTCTCACTCTTGCTTCACACACCACCAACTTCAATGATACCACCAGTATTATGTCTAACAGTAACTCATTACAGCCTATTTTACTGATGCCTCTAGGCATCAAATATTGCTTGTTAATATTTGCATTAATAATTATAAACTCATGCTACATGCAGGTTATTAGAAGATTTCATCTTAGTTTACACAGTAGCAAACAACTACATTTGACCTTTGTCAAATGCAGATTGTATAGAAAATGTTCCATATTTGTGCATTTGTACTGTAATAATTTTCTTATTTCTCTAAACATTTCAGTCAAGTGAGAGAGAATTGTTAAGCCTCATAAGAAAGCTCACAGCTGTATGAAGAAAATATTACTGGCAGTGTGTGCTGCTTAGTGGGTTCTGAGTTATGGTATACAGCATTTACATAATTCATATTTATTGTAGTAATTATGACTTACAAAATGCAATTTAGGACCTAGGATTGAATGAATGCAACTGTTAATAAAGGTTAGTTTGTATTGAATAGCTAGTCATTTACAGTTTTCTGTCCACACTTACTGATGTCTTTCCAGATCACTGTTGCAGTACTCATAACTGAAGGGATCTGGCAATGATTGCCCAAGGTTCAGCCAGTATACCAAAGCTTTTAGTAATTACAGGCACTGTACACTCCCTGCAAGGTGTAGGGCAGAAAGGTGATGTACAGATGCACATACTTGAAACTTCTTTGTTGCTAGTCTGAACGCCATCATTGAACATTGGTCTGAATGCCTTTCGTCTGTGCTGGTTACCAAGCCATTTTTTATTTCACATAAGTGCCCCATTGGGGTTTCTCCTACACTTTTTTCTCTAGTGTTGGTTGATTTCATGTCATCCAGAAAAGGAAAATGTCAATGTTGGAGGCAGTCTCCACAAAAAGGTAGTCACGACCAATGTTGCTTCTGTTTGTGTATCCCTTGACCATGCACACTGTTATATCTGCCAAGTCTTTGTCCCTAAGACCATATATAGTTGTCTCTTTCTTCCTCATCTATTTACCTTGAAAATCAGTGTCTTAAGCTGTTGGCTGAAGGTGCAATGGTGGAGTCTTCCCGTCCCAAGGGTCAGCCATCTGCCAAGAAAAAGGCCAAAAAACGTAAGTTGGATACAGTTGCTGTCCAGTCTCCCTTGGACATCTCTCTTGAGGCTAGTGAAAGCCCACAGGATCCAGTAGTTGCTTTGGATTCCTTTGCCATGACTCCATTGGAGGCTGGCATGGATCCAGTTTCTTGCACGTCCTCTGAGGCTTTGCAGATGTCTGCTCCAAACAGTGAGAGAGAACCTCAGCTGATTGTATCTGTGGGACCGAGGGAGATTCTCCAGATTTTGGTGAAGGAGGAGATCTGTACTATGCCCGAGTATCACCATGGGTGTACAGTTGGGTGGCTCTTGGCTCATTTATTATTTTTTTATAAGTTGTTTAAAGTACATACTGCTGTATCCGTATCTGTTTGTGGTAGCATTTCACTCCGGACATTGCTTTACTGTGGTTTTACATTAGGAGGACTAATGAGGGTCTGAGGGTTTTGCTACTCAATGCTAGAAGTCTAAACCTTAAAATGCACTCACTCGAAGCACTCCTTAAAATGGAGAACATTGACATCTGTGCAGTGCTCCAGAGAGCACCCCTGCATTACCAGGCTTCAATTCATACCACACCTTTCGGCCACCTAACCCAGAAAGAAGCACTAAAGGCGGAGGGGTGTCCATATTCATTAAGGATATCCACACCTCCAGGCTAGTTGCACAGCATAATGCATCCGAGATTATCCAAGTGCAGCTAACTCTGGGCAAGACCGCAATCCAAATTGTAGCTCCAGGATTCACACTCCTCATTTCTTGATGCACTGGAAAATATTAGGGTACAACCCAACACCCTAATAATGGGTGATTTCAACTACCCCACCATTAACTGGGAGAATTACTCATGTACCAACTCTTTTGCTCAACGTTTTCTAGAATTCATAAATTCCAACGCCTTGGATTAACTTATTCACACCCCCACCAGGGGCAGCAATATCCTAGACCTGGTCATTACCAACATGGGAAACCGGTGTTCCACACCAGAGGTCAATTCCTCGTTGGTCAGATCCGACCACAAGCTAATCAGCCTAGACATCCACATCCCACCCCCACCTCCAATTAGGGAAACCATCGTAAAAAACTTTTCCAAAGCCAACTTCACACTTCTTAAGACAGAAGTGGCAAACTTCATGACACCCATGCAGACGGACAATAGTGGTATGACTGCCGAATCCTACACAAATGCACTTTATAAGCACTTACACGAGTGCATGGATTATGCTATCCCTAATAGAACCAAGATGTTATCCTCCAAAAAAAGGAAGCCAATCTGGTGGTCCTCTGCCATAAACAAACTCTACAACAGAAGAAAAAACTGTTGCAAAAAAGAGTAAAATCCCATGACTGGAGGAGCTCCCTGGTCAACCTCAGTAAGAAGCTGAGATCCCTCATAAAATCCTCCAAAGCTAGTTATGAAAACAAAATTGCCACTGACTCTAAAGACAACCACAAAGCATTCTATAGCTATGTCAAGAATCTAACTGGGAACACTCAGATCTGCTCTGAGTTACAGCACAATGGCACTAAATATACAGAACCAGCTGATATTGCCAACATCCTAGCAGTTAAGTTCAGTGCTAACTTTACCCCCCTCTCACCCCCTAGAGGGCCCATCTCTATACCGGAAAAATGCAAAGTTCCTATAATCACGGCTGCACAGGTAAAAAAACACACTCACCAAAGCCAAGAACACAGCATCCATGGGACCTGACAATATCCCAGGCTGCGTTCTACACGAACTACAGAATGAACTGGCACCCTTCCCAAGTACCATGTTCAGTCATAGCCTCACCTCAGGCTTTGTGCCCACTGAATGGCGCACCGCAACGGTTATCCCACTCCACAAAGGGGGAGCCACTTCGAACCCCGGGAACTACCACCCCATTAGCCTGACGAGCCTGGTCTGCAAGGCCATGGAACGTATCATTGTGGAACTCGTAAACAAAGACATTGGTAATCTCCAAACTCTGGACCCTACCCAGTTTGGATTTGTAAAAGGCAGATCATGTCTCCTAAACCTGATTGACTTCTTTGAAGCTGTCACCAAAGCCATAGATGAGGGTAAAATGGTTCACACAGCTTATCTAGATCTCGCCAAGGCTTTCAACACCATCCCCCACTCTGGAATTATAGATAAGCTCACTAAACTAGGTATAAATCCCTATGTCACAAGATGGGTTGCCAACTGGCTCACGGACAGAACCCACACTGTGAAAGTAGCGGATTCCAAATCCGGCATCAGACCAGTGACAAGTGGAGTACCACAGGGTTCAGTCCTGGGTCCTCTCCTGTTTGGTATCTACTTCTCTGAAGTGCAGGCCAGCACAGGTCTTTGGCTAACGAAGTTTGCAGATGACTGCAAACTAGGAGCCATAATCGAACTCCTAACGATGTGGACAAAACTACAAAAGGGCCTCACTGAGACAGATACCTGGTGTCAAAGCAATGGCCTGAAGCTCAATGCCAAAAAGTGTATTGTCATCCCCTTTGGTAAAAACTCAGTACCCATGAACTACCACATAGCTGGTAGTCTACTTAATTCCGAAAATGTGATGAGACCTTGGGACACAGGTGGACAGTAGTCTCTCCTTTGATAATCACATTGCCACAGTGGTCAGGAAATCCTTCTACATGGCTCATCTCATCACAAAAGGATTCTCATCCAGAAAGAGAGGTCATTGTTCCCCTCTACTCATCGCTCATTAGACCCATTCTAGAGTACAATGCCCCTTTTGGTATGTACCTCACAAGACATCTACAACAACTGGAAAGTCCACAGAAATACCTCACAAAGAGGATTACTGGCCTCAGACAGATGCCCTATGCAGACAGTCTCAAAAAACTACAGCTTTACTCCATCGCATATCGTCTACTCAGGGGCGATCTCTGCCTAACATACAAAGCTATGTCAAACCCAGAGCTGTTGGACATGCTCCACTTAAAGAAATCCCAATCCCTCCGAGCTACACGCTCTAGGGACCTAAACCTTGTCACCACAATAAACAGAACATGCTGGATGGATAGATTCCTGTCCCAGAGACTTCCCATACTCTGGAAAAGACTACCTATCTATGTCAAACAGAGCTCCTCATTAGCACTCTTCAAGAAAAATCTTGATTGGATGGGAAATGGGAAATTCACCCCAGGGATCACTTCTGTGGCTCTGCTCAACAGGGGCACAGGAAAATAATTTTCTTGGGTGGCGAAAGCCAGGGTACATTTTTTGGCTAGGCTTGTATGAGCCCTAGGGCCGATAGCCTAGTACCTACCTATGAACCAATGACTAGGATTATTCATCTAGTGGCAGTAGGTGTTTACCTGGTCTATTTGAGCTGGGAAGCACACAAAAAGGTTCTAAGTATTTTTTTGCACTTCTCTTATATACTGTGAGTGCACTTTTAGCAAGTTAAAAACTGTACTGTGTGCTGCTGCTTTAAGATGTTAATTGCACTGTATTACATTGCATTTCTTAGATGTCCTTCAAGGATGCATCTGCAGTCATAACAAATGGGTTGTCCTGTCGTCAGGCAGCCCTTCGGTCGGCCGGATTCCAAAGTCTGGGTCTGGCCTCGGCTGGGGTCGCACTTCACCCGATGTCATCTCTGCTGGTCTTCGGGTATAAAGGCATCAGCCGACGCCATTTTCCTCAGTCTTTCTTGCCGCGTGGCGCCCGAAGCAGAAGCTGTTCGCAAGTGCCGGTCGGTCAGATCCAGAGATTACTACTACCGAATACTACTTCGAAGACTTCTAAAAGCTAAGTACCCGTTGGGGACTCTTTCTTGCCTCAGCCGATGTCAGAAAAAGTAAATAACTGTTTAACTTGTGGGAAACAAATACCTCATAAAGATTTCCACTCTTACTGCTTACCTTGTTTAGGCCCAGACCACGACGTAGCAGCCTGTTTAGCCTGTGCTTCCTTCAACCGACGAACGCTTAGGCGTCGGTCGGAGTTTGCTCAACAGTTTTTCGGCTCAGATTTTGCGTACATTATGCCGTCGGATCCTCCGACTTCTCAAATTGTTAAAAAACGCAAAGAAAAAGACCGACACTCGCGGTCCGCGGTTTCGGCCGAAACCATGGTTAAGCAAACCGCGAGTGTCTCTGTTTCGGCCGAAATCGAGCAAACGGGTCAATCTTCAGCCGAATCCATGACTACTACCGAGGCTCCTGCTACCCTAGTTGAATCGGCCTCTGAAGTTTTGCCTACTAATGTGGTTCCTATAGAATTATCAGACACCATCCCTTTGGATGACTCTACCCCAGCACGTGGTGCTGCTAGGCCTCCTGCAGCCATGTCTATTAAGGCCTTTGCCAGGGCTAAAGCAGCCAAAACTGCTAAATCAGTGCCTGTTAAGCCCCCCTCACACAGGCCCAGTTCCAGTTTTCAAATGCTTACTCTGGCAGAGGATCTCATCTCTTTAATAAGGGGATCCCAATCTCACCCAGACAGGGCCTCTCAGCCTCCAGAAAAGAGACCTAGAGCAGAGCCCCCAGAGCCAGTGTCCTCAGATGATTCTTCTGATGATTCAGACATTACAGACATCCAGAGGCTCCTTTTTCTACTTATGAAGATTCCGATGCTGAAGAATCTATTCCATCTGCCTCTCCACCAGAGGAATTTTCCTTTGGGGAAACCTTACATGCCATGAGAGAGCAATTCCAATGGCAGGGACAAGATTTATCAGATTCAAGAAAAAGGCTTAGGACCTTTCTACACTTACCACAACATAGGCCCTTAGCTATACCTCCAGTTCTGCCTGTTGTGGATGATGCATTTAATGATGTTTGCACTGCTCCTGATACTTTACCTCCAGCCCCTGCCAAACCAGATAGGTTTTACAGGGTACCAGACACTCATCACCACCTATACAAGGCCCCACTTGCAGATCCTGAGACTATCTCCCAGGGGCCTAAGGCAGTAGCTTCGACCTCAGCAAAAAACCCTCTCCCTTCTGAAAGGGAATCCAGGTCCTTAGAGAGATGGGGTAAAAAAGTTTACACCTCTGCTACTCTTTCAGCTAGACCTTTGAACGGTCAGTTTCATATGATCCAATACCAAGAGTTTATGCTTGATCAGTTAACTAAGAAACTGTCCTCTGATGACTCCTTAGATAAGAAATATGTTTTAGAAATGGTGAATAACATTCAGCAGGTTAGTAACCATTCTTTAAAATGTGGCTATGATGCACTGGAGGCTTCATTTAGATCAGCCATGACTGGCACAGTTATAAGAAGGCATGCATGGTTGAAAGAACAGGTCTTGCCGGATCATGTTAAAGCAAAGCTGTTAGATGCTCCTATGGATAAGGCCAGTCTATTTGGTTCTCCTGCTCAGCAAGTAATGAAGAAAATGGAAGAGAAGGCAAAATCTGTGCAAACAGTTAAAGATTTCTTACAGGTTCAGCCCCCAAGGTTTAGCAGGAACTGGCCTTCCAAATATTGGTCCTTTCCAGACTCCTCTAAATCTCAGAGAGGCAGGAATAGATGTTCCAGAGGCAGAAATCAATCCAGAGGAGGTGCCTACAGAGGACGCCAGTGGCAAGGCAATAACCAGCGAGGCACAGACACAACCACTGCCACTGCAACAGGACAATCACAGTGACTTGGCTCTGACACCGCCTACCAGGGAACAAATAGCAGCACCCTTAGGCGGAAAAGTTAGCCTTATTTTCAAAAAATTGGCACTATATCACAAAAGACAAGTGGATTTTGCAGACCATAGACCAAGGCTACAGGTTTCACTTCCACACCTTACCAGTAAAAAGAGGAATGCCAAACCTACCTCCAAATCAGAAAACAGAAGCTCTAAAGTAGATAGCTCAATTAACAAAGATGAGAGCTGTGGAAAGAGTACCACCAACAGAACAGGGCAAAGGATTCTACTCCAGACTCTTCCTAGTACCAAGAAAGAGAAAAGTTGGAGACCTATTCTCGACCTGTCCGCCTTAAACACATTCATCATTGTCCCAAAATTCAAAATGCTGACCCTACAGCAACTTCTTCCCATGCTGGGCAAGGAGTGTTGGCTGGTAACTCTAGATCTCAAGGAGGCATACCTGCACGTCCCCATACGACCAAATTGCAGAAGATACCTCAGATTTCTTGCAGGATCAGAGCATTATCAATTCTCAGCATTGCCCTTTGGCTTATCTACTGCGCCCAGAGTATTCACAAAATGCCTGGCATCAGTAATCGCTCATTGCAGTCTACAGGGAATCCAAATTTATCCATACCTGGACGACTGCCTGATACAAGCGGACAACAAAAGCAAACTGACAAAAGACTTAGAGAGTCATTTGCTTACTACAAGCCCTGGGATACACAGTCAATTTAAAAAAGTCAAGACTAATACCATCCCAAACAAAAACATTCTTGGGTGCAGAATTGGACACAGTAAAACAAATGGCATTCCTAACTGCAGAAAAACAAGAACAACTCCCTCATTACTTCTTGGCATTAACAAAGCAGAACAAACTAACAGCAAGGAAAGTACTGCAGGCCTTGGGCTTCATGGCATCATGCATAATCCTGGTCCCCCATGCCAGATTGCATATGAGAAAACTACAGTGGTACCTAAAGAATTTATGGTCTCAACACAGGCACAGCTTAGAAACCGAAATACCACTAATCCCATGCCTGAAACAAGAGTTCCTATGGTGGGCTCAAGCATGCCAGTCAAACCCAGGCTTGCCCTTCCACAACTTTCAAGCAAGCCAAACCTTCACAACGGACGCCTCAGACCTAGGTTGGGGGGCCCACATGCTGGACAAATGCATACAAGGATTATGGACCCCAGATCAACTGCACCTGCACATAAATCAAAAGAAATGCTGGCAGTAAAACTAGCAATCCAGAATTTCAGACCATTCCTCAAAGAAGGCCATTTGATGATAAGGACAGACAACACCACAGTCATGTGGTACATCAACAAACAGGGATGCACTCATTCATACCCCCTATGCCGAATGACTCTGGACCTATGGAATATGGCTCTGAGCTACAACATTCAGTTACAGGCAATATTTGTACCGGGAAAAGAAAACATCCTAGCAGACATGTTAAGCAGAACTACCCCGGATGCTCACAAATGGATGCTACACCCGGACATCTTCAAGGCCATCACACAGAAATGGGGAATGCCACAAATAGACCTATTCGCATCCCCACTCAATCACCAGCTCAAGAAATTCTGCACAAGGACATACCACCCACTTGCATGGAAGGTGGACTCTCTATCCTTCAGTTGGAAAGGCCTGACAGCATATGCATTCCCACCTCTTCCTTTGATGCACAAGATACTACTGAAAATCAAAGATGAGCGTCCAAGGATAATTCTGATAGCTCCAAATTGGCCAAGACAACACTGGTATCAATTGCTGAGGAGCATGTCACGGGGGAGAACGTGGACACTACCCCTGATGCCTTTGATGTTAACTCAGAACGACTACAACATCATGCATCCAAATCTAAAAACTCTGCAACTAACTGCCTGGAACATTACATAACAGCAACTAACCCAGATTTATCCCAAAGGGTTAAAGACATTATCCTGGAGGCCCGCAGACCTTCCACAAGAAGGAACTATGCAGGGAAATGGAGTTTGTCATTTGGAGCACTGAAAGAGGAAAAGATGCGTCAAAGATAGATATTGCCAACATCCTGGAGTATTTGGCAGAGCTTCTCCATATAGCCCTGTCCTATTCCTCCATCAAGATACATGCATCAGCTATTTCTGCAGAATACAGCTTCGATCCCCTTGTCTTCTCACATCCTCTACTCAGGCAGTTCCTCAGAGGAATCAAGAATGTAAAACCTCCTAGGAAACCACCATTACCAGCATGGGACTTGAACTTTGTGCTAGAAAAATTGACACTCCCTCCATTCGAACCAGCAGCAACAGCAGATCTTCAACACCTATCCTGGAAAACTGCTTTCCTACTGGCAATTACTTCAGCAAGAAGGGTTTCGGAACTACAGCCCTTATTGGCAGTACAACCCTTCCTAATCTTCCATCCAGATAGAGTATCCGTGAGAACTAATCCTACATTTATGCCTAAGGTGGTATCCAGAGTGTCTCTAAACCAGGCAATCCACCTACCTACCTTCTTTCCCAATCCACAGAACAGGGGGGAAAGACTGCTGCATACCTTGGATGTACATAGACAGTTGCGCTACTACCTGGACAGAACCAAGGGCAATAGAAAAACTGACCAGCTTCTAGTGGCCTATGCAACAGGAAGGGAAGGAAAAGCAATTTCCAAACAGACAATTTCCAAGTGGATAGGAAATTGCATCAGATTCTGTTACTCCTACCATGGAAAACCAATTCCACAGAACATAAGACCTCACTCTACAAGGGCTACAGCCACTACCACAGCTTTCTTATGAGGAGTGGCAACCAAGGACATTATTGAGGCGGCTACTTGGACCTCCGTGCATACATTTGCCAAGCATTATAACTTACCTCTATACTCTAGATCCCGAGCAGGGTTTGCCACTGCTGTATTGCAAGGGATCCTAACTACACCATAATTCTTCTTCCTCCTCCCCTAGTTTGGCTATGGTATTCTACCCATTTGTTATGACTGCAGATGCATCCTTGAAGGACATAGTACAGTTTTGTACCTACCATAAATGTAGATGTCCGAACAGGATAGCATCTGCAGTCAGGATTACCCACCCTCCTTCCCCTCTGTGGTATTCCTAGGGTATTTACCCTCCTAATAGCTAGCTGGGGGGGGATCTCTTATGGTGTATTTGTTTGTATATATGTACATACATGCTTATTTTTTGTGTTTGCCTCCTTTTTATTTTTGGAAACATTGGCATTTACCCAAAATTTAGTTTTCCAAGAGGGCAACTGGCATCTGGGGCAAGAAACACTGAGGAAAATGGCCTCGGCTGATGCCTTTATACCCGAAGACCAGCAGAGATGACGTCGGGTGAAGTGCAACACCAGCCGAGGCCAGACCCAGACTTTGGAATCCGGCCGACCGAAGGGCTGCCTGACGACAGGACAACCCATTTGTTATGACTGCAGATGCTATCCTGTTCGGACATCTACATTTATGGTAGGTACAAAACTGTACTTTATAGGCTTTTGTAGGTAGTTTGTGTGATTTTGTAACATAGGGGCTCCAAACCAGCTATTCTATGGCAAGAAGATGTTTTTCTGCACCTTTCTAGCACAGGTGTGCTGATCTAACTTGTCTGGGTTGGGCATTGCTGGTGGAAGGCTTATTGTGTGCTTTCCTGATTGGTAGCTAGCTTAAAACTTGTTTCTGTTTGCTCATATTTCACTTTTGCATCTGCAAGGTGCTGCTCTTAGCACAGCTTTGGTTAGCATCACCCTGCATTGACGCAAAAAACGAGTTCAGTTTTTCCCTAAACTTCTGTGACTGAAACATTTTCAAGCTTTTCTGCTGCTGTAGGCGCAACTCCGTTGTGCACTGAGCAGTGCTGCCTTGTTGATCAACCTTAGCCTACACAAAGTATAGGTCCCTCTTGTAGTCTTAGTTCCACCAGCACAGCCCTGTGAAATTAACACATTCTCTTCCCTAATAAAACATACAGTAAGAGCCTGCTATCATGGATGAGCAGTTTCCCCATCATTTCTCTGGCCAGCCTGATAGACATGGGCATCCTGAGGCAGTGTAGCAATTGTCTCATATACTGACATCCACTTACTCCTGAAACAAATACTTTGTGAGAAATGTAATTACAGTATGAAATTGCAGGCAAGACTCCCCCATAAGGGCATATCGAATGCTAAACAGGTTGTCAGCACACACGCACTTTCCACATTAAATAAGGATACGACACACAAACCCACATATGCAGAGTTAGTCGCTAGTAACTTACCAAAACATCCGAGGCCTCCCAAGCAGAAACCACTTGCACTCACAGCAATGCAAAATAACAACCACAGCACATAATGCACACACCAGTGTCTCAACAAGTATACTCATAACGTGCATCACCACAAAGCCTAATGTATTTGATCATAGGTGACTCCATTGTGAGAGACATGGATGTTCTCCTCGCCAGGCTGGATAAGGAGCGGGTTACAGTCAGCTGCCTGTCAGGTGCCAGGATCTATCAAGTTACTCAGCCACAAGTACCTGTATAACTCCATCATAGTCCATGTGGGGGTGAATGACTTGAGACATACCTCACTGGACTATATGAAGAGAGACATGACTGAGCTCTCAGATTGCTTCACATTTAGGTATAAGCCTAGCCTTAATCAGCATTCTCCTTTCTCCCAGGATGATGCCACAATACAAACAAAAAATGACTGACTTTAACAATTGGCTTAGCTTCTGGTGTCAGTCCAAGCGGATCCAGTACCTGTCAGCCTTGGAAGAAATGGTCAGCAGGTCACACTGCTTCGCCAGAGATGGACTGTACCTGTCTCCTCTATGCTTTTGGATACTGGAAAAGGCATTCGCCACCCCCTGTTGTGCCTTTTTTAGGCAGTGTCAAAATAACCAACTTCCCAACATAAACTTTTCTCTTGATAAAGTCAAGGTAGTGCTGCTTAATGCTGTGAGTCTAAAGAAACTGCAGTACCTGGAAGCACTCCTCACTATGGAAGATGCTGACATCTGTGCAGTCACTGAGACATGGTTCAGAGACTTGGAAAGCACCCCAGTCATACAGGGCTACAATGCCTTTCATACATTCAGACCACAAACTGAGCATGAAAGAACCAGAGGAGGAGGTGTATCAGTCTTAATTAAGGGTGAGTACTCCTCAAGACTTGTCAAACAGTATCTCTCTCTCTTGAGCTACTCCATGTCCAGTAAAACTATATGCAAAGTCCCCTACCACATCATAGCTAGCTACAGATCTCATGAAACAGGAAAAGGATACCACATAGCTGAACTTACTGGATTCACTTGCCATACAACGCAACACCTTACTCGTGGGTGATTTCAGTTATCCTACCATTGACTGGGTATCCTACACCACCACAAACAGGCTGACTCAGAGGTTCTTCTATTTTGTCAAAGCAAATGCTCTGGAACAGCTAGTCAGCACACCCACAAGAGGCTGAAATGTTCTGCATATAGTACTCGCTAACATGGGAGAGCATTGCATACCCCCTCCCCCCAGTATGATTTCCTCCCTGGTAAGATAAGATCATAAATCAGTATTGTTTGACGTAATTATAACACCAGGTAATCCAAGCTCAAAAATGCATAAGAATTTTTCTAAGACAAATGATATAAGAAGTTTCAAAGCTCCTCCCTTAAATACAGATAATACTGACTTCTGTGCAGAGTTGTACACCAATGCCCCATATACCTACGTAAGCAGTTGTATAGAATCAGCTGTACCTGACCGGATTAAAACCAGGTCTTGCTGAAGAATCAAGCCACCCTGGTGTGGACCCCTAGTATAAACAGTCTATACAACAAGAGAAAGAAACTAATGCCCAACAACAAGATGGAACTGGCTCAGCAGTGGAAGAAATCCCTCTCTAGCTTAAACCAATTGGAGATCTTGTCAAGTCCTCCAAAGCTTAATTACTAAGCAAAAATAGCTTCCCTAGCAATGGATAATCACAAGACATTCTTTGACGTTGTCCGAAATCTAAAAGGGAAACCTGGCTGTGCATTGAAGTGGTTGTGGATGGCACCATCCGTATTCAACTGGAGGTAATAGTCAACCTGCTAGCTACAGATTTGGAGTAAAATTCACCCCATCCCCTCCAGTCATCCTCCGAGGTGTACCTGCCACCATTCCTCAGCCTATTCTCTCAAGAGAGCAGGTCATCTCAGTGCTGTCCAGGGTCAAAAACACATCATCACTGGGACCAGACAACCCAGGTTGCCTTATAAACAGCTTAAGATATGACCTAGCATCCCTGGATCCTTGTTTTAACCACAGCCAGCGAACTGGCTATGTCCTGACGGAATGGAGAACAGCAACAGTAATATCTCTGCCCAAAGGACGACAGTCAATCAACCCTGAAAATTATAGGTCCATAAGCTTGACTATCCTCATCTGTAAGGCCATGGAAAGAATCATTACTTATATCCTTGTTATTAAGGTCCATAATCTGGACCCAACCCCATTCGGATTTGTTAAAGGTAGTTCATGCCTGTTAAACATGGTAGACTTCGAGAAAGTCACCAAGGCCTTGGATGGGGGAAAGACAAGAGCATACTGCCTATCTTGACCTAACCCAGGCATTTGGCAGAATTCCCCTATTCAGGTATTCTAGAGAAACTCTCCCATTTGGAATTAACCCGTACATTTACCAGATGGGTAGCTAACTTGCTCACTGACTGGATGCATACTGTCAAAGTGGGTAACTTCACCTCTGACAAAAGATCAGTTACCAGTGATGTACCACAGGGTTCTGTGCTTGGGTCCCTTACTGTTTGGAATTTATTTCTCAGAAGTCCAGGCAAACCTGGACAGTCTGTAGCTGACCAAGTTCTCTGACTATTGCAAATTGGGAACAGTCATTGAATCCCCCAGCGATGTTAATATACTGCATACAGGGTTAACACAGACAAATGATTGGTGTCAAAGCCATGGGTTAAAGCTAAATGCAAAAAAACGCATTATTGTTCCCTTTGGGAAAGCTGACATCCCTGCTAATTACAATGTAGACAGCACCCCCCACCCCCAAGTGTTGACCCACTGGTACTTGATCTGAGTACTCAGGTTGATAAGCAACCTGAACTTTGACCACCATTTCTCCACAGTAGTAAAGAAATCCTTCTTTGTGGCACATCAGCCCTGATGGAAGTGCTACACATTTGTAAATCAGACTGCAGGAGGGTCACTTCCTGCAGAGATCTTAACCTAGCCCCTGACATGAACAGGTCATGCTAGAGAGAGAGAGAGTGATCTCCCAGAGTCTGCCACGTCTTTGAAACAAGCTTCCAATTCATGTGGAACAGAGCCCCTCCCTTACCTTCTTCAAATGCAGCCTAGATGAATTGACTAGTGACTGCAAATTCGCTCCTGAGGTGGTGCCCATGTCCTTAACGGACAGGGGAAGTCTGTATTAACTCCCATAGACCCTTACCTTTGCAAACTTCACTCACCTAACCACCGACAGTTGTGGCAACTCGGGATAGATATGGCTAGGCTTTTAATGGTTCTAGGGCTGTTAGCCTAGTAATCTCCTATGGACCCTCCTAGGGTATTTCATGTGCATGTCCCTCTGAAAAAGAAACAGAAGACCAAGCATATTTCCCTTGTAGCTATGGATCCCCCCCAAAAATGGTAGGATTTTACTCGGGGGGGGGGGGGTTTGGGGGTTGATGCTTTAATGACTTTAAAACCTCTTCAGGGGATGTCTTTGCCTGCCAGTCTCTGGTATTAAACTCCTCTTAAAAAACCTTGGGAACTGGATTTCTCTGATGAGGATAAGGATTCTGGGAAGAGTGATTAGCCTACTCCTTTCAAGTCCCTTCCTCTTCTGGACTGGTTTAGCTGAAGAGGATTCTGTTAGTTCAGATTCCCCTTTAGAGGCACTATTCTGTAAGTGGAATTGCTCTCAAGTGTCTCCTATCCAAAAAAGGTGGTATGAGCTCCTTCAAATGGAGTCTTCCAAGCCTTCTGTTACCCCTATTTTGGCTGCCCTCCTGCATACCTTTTTCATCAGTTTCTGTGGCCTCTGATTCTCAGCTTCCAGCTCCCAAGAAATGTGACAGATTTTACAAGGTGCCTGATGAGTGTAAATTTTCCTGAAAATGCCCTTCTGCTGATGCTAATGTAATTGTCTGTCTCTTCTGACAAGTCCTCCAAGCTCTGTTGCCCTCTACCAAGCTGCTTCCTTCAGACAAGGATAGCAGGGTCATGGAGAGTCTGGGCAAGAAGGTTTTTACTGCTACCATCTTATCTTTTAGGGCCATTAACTACCAGGCTTTTATGACTAAGCTTGGCTCTTCTTTCTCGGGTAATTTCTGATTTTCCTGACTCTGAGGTGAAGGCATCTGTCCTTTCCTTGTTGGGTTCCACACCTGAGGTTGCCCACCACTCTGAGTGTAGTTATGATGCAACTGATGTTTCCTCTAGGGCTGCTGCTTCATTTGGTTCTGTTATGAGGCAATACTCATGGCTTCATCTTCAGGCTTTGCCTGATGACATTAATTCTTGGATGCTCTTTTGAATAATGATTTGGTGGTGGTGCTGAACTTTAAGTCTCTTCAGGGTAAGGGCAAGGCCTTGCAGATGTTGAAAAGTATTTTTGTTTCCCCTTTTCCAAGGGTTCAAAGGAATTACCCTTCTAAGTCTGCTTTTGTTTGCAGGCAGTTTTATTCTCCTCCCAAAGGTAATAAGGGTTCCAGACACATGCCTCTTGCTAAGTCTCCTCAAACCTCTACTTCCCAGAAACCTACTTTACAGGACAAACCAGGCTCAGTTTGACAGTTTGCTTTCCCTAAGCCAGCTTCCTTTTGTCTGTCTTTCCTTGTCCCTTCCAAATTGGTTGAGAATCACAACAGGTTCATTGGTTCTGCCCATTATCCGCCAAGTGTGTTTCATGGTTTTGGAAAACCCTTCATACCTTTTTAGGCATTCCTGAACCTCCTTGGGAACAGCTTAAATTTTCCCAGTGATGCTTCATTTTGTTTTGCTCCAGGGCAACATTCAAGCTGTACCCCCTGCCCTGGTAGGGAGGGGGGGGGGGGTTATTCCAGAATGTTTGTGTTTCCTAAGATGGACGACACTTGGAGACAAGTTCTGGACCTTTACTAGCTCAACACTTTTTTCAAGATTTCTTCCTTTCAGGTGTGTTCTCTTCAAACTTTATTTCCTCTTCTTCCCTAGGCCTTTCTGGTCTCTCTGGATCTCAAAGATGCCTACCTTCTTACCACCATCCAGTCCCTTTTCAGAATTTTTTCACATTTCTCTGTTTCTTGCATTTTCAGTTCTTTGCTTTGTCCTTTGACCTCAATGCTACCCCAGGTGTATCCACCAAATGCCTTGCTCCTGTCATTGCCTTTCACAGTATGAGAGGAGTTCAGCTCTTTTCTTATCTGGTTGATCTGTTCATTCAAGCTTCCTCTCCCAAAGCTCTGCTTCAAGATTTCCAATGCTGCAGAGTCTGGAGTTCACTGTAAACTGTCAAAAATTAGCTGTGACCTGTTCTCAGGATCATCTTTTCCTTGGTTGTAGGATCCAGACCATCCCCTTGCTGGCATTCCTACTTGCCCCAATGTCCTGTCTTACTGCCTTTTTCCAATCTCCTCTTCCTCTGGATTCAGTCACGGCCAGGGTCTTTCTCTGGGTCCTCTGGTTCATGGCATCCACCATTGCCATGCTCCCTCTGGCCAGACTCCATATGCGAAAGCTCCAGTGGTTCCTCAAGTCAGTATGGCTTCAGCATTGCCCCCCCCCCCCGGACTTCCCCATTCCCTTCCTTCTGTGTCTCGGGCTCAAGCTTTGGTGTTGGATTCATCAACTTCCTCTCAACGAAGGACTTCCTTTCCAGTATCCAGCCTCAACAAACTTCTTCCTATCCATTCTGTCCTATAAATCACTGCCCACTAACCTACACTATGGGTTGTGCTTAGGTTGTTTTCTTGATATTTCGTCCTGTCTCTAAACTTATTACATAAATCCTTATACTGTGTTTTATCTTCATTCTTTGATTCAAAATCCCTTGCATGTCAGTCTCTCTAATTACTCACTCACAAATGTATAATTGATGATATGCCTCATTATTCATTACCTTAACATGCTCTAGTTCAAATAAGTAATATAGTCATTGCTTTTGTATACACAAAAGTATAAACTGTTTTAACCAGTCTGACCAAAATTCTTTTGTATTTGTATAATTGCTGATATATTTGTATGTCTGATTGTTTCATTGTGGAGCTTTTCTCCCTGGGCCTCCTCTGAAAAAGGGCATGTCCAGTCGGACTTTCACGGTAAACAAATGTAAAATCAAGTAAAACTCAAGAGCTGTTTACTGAATCCCCATTCAGGGATGGGGGTGCTTTTTTCTGCTCTCTAGTTTCAGGCTCTCTGTCCTCTTCATCAGAGGTCAGAACACGTCAGTGTAAAGGAGAATGAGGGCTCTGTAGCTGTAAATGCTTTTCATTCCCGTCTTTCATTCTGGGCCCCTCAATTTTCACAGACAACACCACAGTGAATGTGGTATGTCAGTGAGCAAGTCAATACAAATTACTACCTTCTTTGCAGACTAGCTGTTCAGGTCAGGGATCTTAAGGCTGTTTACATTTCTTCAAGGCACAATCTAGTGGCAGACTTTGAGCAGGTCCATCACACAAACTCACTAATGGCTGCTTCACAGAGATGTGTTACTGGACATTGCCAATAGGTGGGTTTTTTCTCGGGTAGATATTTTTGTCTCCCATCTGAACAGACAACTTCCACTATTCTGTAAGTGTCCCATGTCCTCTGACTTGGGAAGTGAATGCCCTGTCTTTTTCTTGAAAGGAGATGTTTATGTACACCTTCCCCTCCCCTTCCTCTGTTACCACGAGTCTTGAACAAGATCAGGCAGGATTCTCTCAAAATCTTGCCAGTGACACCCTTTTGGCCCAGACAGCATTAGTTCCCCCTTCTTTTTCACTTGGCCAGGGGCAGTCACTGCAAGTTACCTCACCAGGGAACCTTCTCACACAAGACAAGGGGTCTCTTATCCATCCTTTAATTTACGCTGTAGGTGGTAGGGTTTAGATCCCTTTTAGGCACCTTTTTTCTGGGGATGTGCTTCAGGTCCTAAATAAGGCCCGGAAGCATACTACCAGGAAGTCATTTGTCCAAATGGAAAATATTTCTGCCTGGCTTCCCTCTCTCAACCAAGATCTCTTGTATCTGGAGGTTCCCCTGGTTCTCATTTATATGATCCGCTGCATGCTGGGTTGGCATTTTCAGTTATAGCTGAACCTGTCAGCAGTTACTGCTGGTCTGCCTTTGACTTCTCTTCTAGCCTCTAATTTTAAGGTCAAGCAATTTTTCAAAGGCATCCTTAATATCAGGCCTCCCAAGAAGCCAATTCTGCCTTCCTGGGACCTCAGTTCTGTTCTTGGAAAGTTGACTCTGGCTTTTTTGGGCCTGCTGCTTCAGCTTTCTTACAACATTGTACTTGGAAGACCGTTGTTTTTTTGGCCCCCAGTTAACAGTGTGTCTGAATTTCAGGCTCTCATTGCCAGTTCCTCCCTTTTTAGTTTTTCACAGAGACATGTTGTCTGTTCATACTGATCCTTCTTTTCTATCCAAGTGGTCAATGAGTTGTCCCTTAATCACTCTGTTCATCTTCCTTCCTTTTTTCCCCTCTGCAAATGCATACATACATATATACATACATTCAAATATTTCAAGCACAGACATTAATGCCCTTCTAGCTTGCCAATATAACAAAACACTTGTTCCCATAGTAAGTATCCAGGCTGTTCGTAAACGTATCTAAACTAGTACTTGCTTTAATGTAATTTGGTAGTCTGTTCCATGTAGTAGCTACTTTTTATTATTTATTTAACATTTGTTAACTGGGAAAGTCTGACTTGGAACAAGACTATTTTCAGTGGAATCCTGGAGAGAAACGCTCCAGATGCATGCCTTTGTAACGTGGGGAGGAAACAGGCGCACCCAGAGGAAACTCACATGAATGCAGGGAGGACTCCGCACAGAAGGCACCCCAGCCGAGAATCAAACCGGAGAACCTCTTGCTATGAAGCAACAACACTACAGCTGCACCACTGCGCCATCCAGCTACTCTGTCAGAGAACCAATTAGTACACTTCTCATTCCTATAGAGTTTTCTCCATAGGTTGTCTGATGATTCTCTAGTACTTTTTGTTAACCCCAAACATTCCCAGAGGTAGTTGTCACTAAATGCCCTGTAAACCTGAATAAGATCACCTCTTAGATATCTCTAAGAGACACTGTACAAGTTTAGATATTTTAGTCTTTCATAATAACTTAAATTTTCACATCCATGGATACCCGTGGTATATTTCCGTTGTACACTTTCCAATGTACTCATGCCTTGTTTTCTTAAAGGGTTTCCATATTGTTATTCCATACTCAAGTTTGGGTCTAATGTAACTAACAAATGACTTCATTATTTTTGATTTCCTAGACTTCATAAATCTTTTTATACAGTCTGTAGTTCTATAACTATCGTTAACCAATTGGTTGATATGATTAGAAAAACTCATAGCTGAATCTACCCATATACCCAGGTCCTTAAAATGAGTCTATAGTTTCAATCACTATGTGCTTTATTAAATATATTCACCTTTCAGTTCATGCCTACCAAATCTCTTGTATTTTTGTAAGTTTTTGATGTATTTATGAGCATATTATTCTCCTGTGCCCAAATGGTCAATTTAGTCTTTATTTTGCAGACATGCCTTATCTGTAACACATGTAATCAGTTTACCCAATTTCAGGTTGTCTGCATATAAACTGTAGAACACCTCAGATGAAAAAGTTAGGTCTGAAAGATGCAATCTAAACAAGTGAGGCCCTAGGACAGAGCCCTTTGGGGCACCCTAACTGTAACCAAGGATTCCGCGGGTCCATTTGCTGTATACTTGCCATGTCCTATTTGTAAGCCATGCAGCTATTCATCTTATCAAGAGTACATCAATACCTAGTTGTACTAATTTATTGATCAGTGTTGTGTGTGTATGACCCTGTCAAATGCTGAAGTTATATCTATATAAATTACATCACAGCACAATTTTTCATTCATAGCTGCTGTTATATTGTTATAGAACATAATGATGTCCTTCTATTCCTATGTTGCAGTATTCTTGCTGTGGGATTTCCTGCCTCAGGCGACCCAACGTCGGCTCCTATACAATACATTTAAGCCTGGTTGCTGTAGGTGCGTGAGATGTCACACATAGGGCCGTAAACCAGGGACCTTAAATATGACATCTGCACGCACAGACCTCAGAACCTTTCAGCCGCAGATGACGTCACTTCATTCGCTTCGCTCCTACTCTAGAAGACTTCTAAATGGCTAAGTACCCCATTCGGGAAACCTTATGATGATCGTGTTTCACTGTTGCAGTCCTTACAAAATGGGGTATCCGGCTCCCGGTAGCCCACAGTCAGCCAGAATACCAAAATCCTTGGTATAGGACATCAGCTGCCATCGGTTTAGGCTTGACGTCGGGTGCAAAAGAAGGCAGCCGATGCCATTTCTTCAGTCTTTCTTGACGCGGAGCCCGAAGCAGACACATTTTGCACGAGTGCTGGTCGGCCGAGTACCACCTTTTCATATTACGACTGCTTACCTTCTTTTTGTATTCCAACCTTGTTTTCTTAAAGGGAGAAGAAGAAGATATCCTCTGATAAGTACCCCATTGGGGACCCTCTTTTCTTGCTTTAACGAATGTCAGGGAAAGTTAATAACTGTCTTGCCTGTGGAAAACAGATTCTGCACCGTGATTTTCACTCCTGTTGTACTACATGTTTGGGCCCTTGAGCACAACGTCTCTAATTGTGTTCTCTGTGCTTCTTTCAACCCGCGTACCATACGCCATAGAGCTAGGATCTTGTTCAAGCATTTCGGAGTTTGGCCTAAGTTCGTCGGTATGGCGTCTTCTGGTCTCCTGATTTCAGATGTTCCTAAGAAGCGCAAGGATAAGAACCGCGACAGGCTTTGGGTCAATGACGTCCCTGTTAAGTTGGTTGTCGGCCCAGCGGTAGTCAGTGAGGCGCTTTCTTTGCCCCTGCAGTCCATGGATGATGTTCATCGTACATACAGCTGCAGTCATAACAGATGGGTTTTCCTGCCGTCAGGTGGGTCCTCGGTCGGCCGAATTCCAAAGTCTAGGTCCGGCGTCGGATGTCGTCGCTTCTTCCCTGACGTCAGTGCGACAGGGATATAAAAGAACCAGCCGACGCCTTTTTCTTCAGTCGTTCTTGCCATGCGGCGCCCGAAGTAGAAGCAGTTCGCAAGTGCCAGTCGGCCAGCTCCTGAGATTACGAATATTTTTCAACCGAAGACTTCTTGAAAGCTAAGTACCCCGTTGGGGAAACTTTTCTTGCCTCAGGCCGATGTCAGACAAAGTTAATAATTGCATTTCATGTGGGAAGCAAATACCACATAAGGATTTCCATTCCCTCTGTATTCCTTGCTAAGGCCCAGACCACGACGTCTCGGCCTGTCGTTTTTGTGCTACATTCAACAGACGCACTAAGTGTCGGGCGGAGTTCGCCCAACACTATTTTGGCAAAAAGTTTAATTACAACATGTCGTCGGATACTCCTACTCCAGTTCTGAGTAAACGACACAAAGATAAGGACCGACATATGAGGTCCACGACTTCTACCGACCCCACGCTAAAGCCGACTACAGGTGCTCCGGTTCTCAGCGAGGTGCCTACGCAGCCCCTGACTACCCATGACACTTCATTAGCGGTGTCTTCTGTGCCCGAGGTCGCAGGCTCTTCGGCCCACACCCCGACTACAGATACCGAAGCCACTCTTGGCGGGGAAACTCGGAGTTCAGACAGGCCTGCCACCTCTCAAGGTGTCTTCAGGCCGCCGCCTTCTTTTTCCATTAAGGCTTACACTAAATCTAAAGCAGCCATGCATTCTAAAAGACAAGCTCCACATGGCCCCTCTCAAGGCCCCATACCTAAAAAGCAGATGCTCAAAATGGCTGAGGATTTGATTACTCTTATCAGGGGTTCTCAATCCCCCTCGGACAAAAGGCCCAGAGTGGAAGAAGAATACCCTTCCTCGGACCAGGCCTCCATTACTTCAGAACATTCCGAGGACCAGGAACATTCTTACTCCCCTTTCGAAGATTCTGATGCAGAGGAGTCCATTCCCTCTGTCTCCCCCCCTGAGGATTACTCTTTTGGGGAAACCTTGCATACCTTGAGGGAACACTTCCACTGGAAAGGCCAAGAGTACTCACTCAAAGAAAAGGCTCAGGGATTTCCTCTTGCTCCCTCAGCACAGGCCTCTGGCTATACCTCCTGTCTTAGACATAGTAGAGGATGTGTATTCAGAGGCCAGCCTTAACCCAGATTCTTTACCTCCAGCTCCAGTCAAGCCTGACCGGTATTACCGGGTTCCTGATTCACACCAATTCCTATACAAAAGCCATGCGGCTGACCCAGAAACTATTTCACAGGGTCCCAAGGGAATTAAGGCCTCCACTGCCAAAAATCCATTACCTTCAGAGAGAGATTCCAGAGCTTTAGAAAGGTGGGGGGAAAAAAGTATACACCTCTGCCACCTTAACCATGAGGGCATTAAACTGTCAGTTCCATATGTTAAAGTATCAACAGTTTTTGTTATCTCAGTTGAAAAGCAAAATTTCACAACCTGAACAACCAGACTTGAAGGAGTTGCAGGATTTGTTGCATAGTGCAGAGCAAGTGGGTAAACATACCTTGCAATGTGGCTTTGATGCTTTAGAGGCCTCATGTAGAGCTGCTGTTACAGGATCAGTCATACATAGACATCCTTGGCTCAAAGAGCAAACCTTACCAGATCATGTCAAAGCTAAATTACTAGATGCACCTCTTCAAAAAGGTGTATTGTTTGGTGTTAAAGCTGAGGAGGTATTAAAGAAAATGGATGAAAAGGCAAAATCAATGCAAACAGTGAAAGATTTCCTACAGGTACAACCCTCACGCTTCAGTAGAAATTGGCCTTCAAAAAATTGGTCCTTTCCAGCCACGGACAGACCTCAAAGAGGTAGATACAGGCGCCCGAGGGGTAGAGAGCAATCTCAAGGATCATTGAGACAGACAATGGCAAACACCTACACCAAGAGGGGGTGAGGATGGTTCACAGCCATTCAGAAAGCAGACCCAATGACTTCCCCTTTGCATGTCAAGCAAGGCTCAAATGGCAGCACCTTTAGGCGGAAAACGGGCATTATTTTCGAAAAATTGGCATGTTGTCACAAAAGACAAATGGATCCTGGACATTATAGACAGAGGCTACAGATTCCACTTTCACTCCCTTCCAAAAATGGAGAGGCATGCCAAACCTGCCACACAATCAAAGGGCAGAGGCACAAAAACAAATTTCAAATCTCATGGACATGAAAGCTATTCAAAAGGTACCTGCACAAGAACAGGGTCAAGGTTTTTATTCCAGACTATTCCTGGTACCAAGGAAGGGCAAAGATTGGAGACCTATTTTGGACCTATCCATCCTAAGGAAATATTTACTCGTACCAAAGTTCAAGATGCTCACATTACAGCAGATTCTTCCCATGCTGGACAAGGAGTCTTGGCTGGTAACATTGGACCTCAAGGAGGCATACCTGCATGTCCCAATCAGACAAGATTGCAGAAGATACCTCAGATTTCTTGCAGGTTCATCCCATTATCAGTTCTCTGCATTGCCCTTTGGCTTATCTACTGCGCCCAGAGTGTTCACGAAATGCCTGGCATCAGTAATTGCCTTCTGCAGACTTCAAGAGATACAAATATACCCATATTTGGACGACTGCCTGATCCAAGCAGACAGCAAACACACTCTACTGAAACACCTGGCGTTTGTAATAATGTTGTTGAAATCTCTGGGATACACAGTCAACAAAAAGAAGTCAAGACTAATACCCTCTCAAACAATAATTTTCCTGGGTGCCAGCTTGGATACAAACACCCAGATGGCCTACCTCACGCCAGAGAAACAAGGGCAATTAACTCAATACTTCAGGAAACTGGCAACCTTCACCAGGCTGACTGCAAGGAAACTCCTGCAGGCTCTGGGATTCATGGCATCTTGCATCCTGCTAATCCCATGTGCAAAGCTGCATATGAGGAAACTTCAATGGTACCTAAAACAACTTATGGTCTCAACACAGCCGCAGTTTGGAAACAATCATACCACTGATTCCATGTCTTCAAAAGGAATTTCTGTGGTGGACTCAAGCATGCTAAAGAAACATAGGTCTCCCTTTCTGCAAGCCTCAAGCAAATCAAGTCATCACAACAGACGCCTCGGACTACGCCTGGGGGGCGCACATGGCAGATCGGTGCATTCAGGGCAAATCGTCACAAAAAGAAAAGCACCTACACATCAATCAAAAGGAAATGCTAGCAGTAATAAATGCTATTATGGCTTTCAAAGACCTACTGCATCCAGGCCAGCTATTGATAAGGACAGACAACACCACAGTGATGTGGTACATAAACAAACAGGGAGGAACCCATTCATATCCCCTGTGCAGGCTAGCCATGTCTCTTTGGAACATGGCTCTGGAATTACAAATCCAACTTCAAGCACAGTTCCTGCCAGGCAAGGAAAACACGCTGGCAGACAACCTGAGCAGAAATATGACAGATCCACACGAATGGAAGTTGCATCCTCAAGTTTTTACAATGATAATTCAAGCATGGGGAAGGCCAGACATAGATCTCTTTGCCACCCACAGAAATTACCAATTGACAAAATTCTGCTCAAGGACCTTTCATCCACAGGCCTGGAAAGTGGATGCACTCTCTTTCAGTTGGACAACAATGACGGGTTATGCCTTTCCACCTCTTCCACTGCTGCCCAAAGTTCTATTAAAAGCCAGAGCAGGCAGACCAAAGATGATTCTCATTGCTCCAGACTGGCCAAGACAACACTGGTACCCACTCCTGCTAATCCCATGTGCAAAGCTGCATATGAGGAAACTTCAATGGTACCTAAAACAACTTATGGTCTCAGGTTGTCTGACGCATTCCCCACCATGGATCCTGCCTCTAATGCCTCTTCTACTGACTCAGCACAACTTCAAAACTCTTCACAGTCAACTGAAAACACTCAATCTAGCTGCATGGAGGATTCCTTAAATTCACAGCAGACCCTACTCTCCAAGGAGAGGTGCAGGATGTCATTTTGGAGGCCAGAAGGCCTTCTACTAGAAAAGCCTACTCTGCAAAATGGAAACGGTTTTGTGCCTGGAATCAGAAAAAGGGTCAGAATCCTGGAATACTGAATTTACCTCAAATATTACAGTACCTAGCCGAGCTGCTAAACAGGGACTATCATTCTCCTCTGTCAAAATCCATGCCTCAGCCATTTCTGCAGAGTACAACACTGATCCTCCTTTATTCTCTCACCCTCTTTTAAGATAGTTCCTCAGAGGGGCTAAGAATATAAAACCCCCAAGGAAGCAACCCGTACCTGCTTGGGACCTCAATTTCATTCTAGAAAAACTAACCCTGCCTCCTTTTGAGCCAGCTGCTTCAACAGATCTGCAATATTTGTTATGGAAAACAGCCTTCCTTCTAGACATCACCTCAGCACGCAGGGTTTTGGAACTACAAGCCCTCATGGCTGTGCAGCCTTTCATCATTTTCCATCAGGATAGAGTTTCCTTACGAACCAATCCTTCATTTATGCCAAAGGTAGTATCCAGGGTAGCCTTGAATCAGGCTATCCACTTACCTACCTTTTACCCTAATCCACAAAATAAAGGGGAGAGACTACTACATTCCTTGGACATTCACAGACAGCTCCGTTATTTGGACAGAACAAAGCCTTTCAGAAAATCAGAGCAACTCTTTGTGTCCTATGCTACAGGTGCTCAAGGAAAGCCTATTTCCAAACAGACAATCTCAAAATGGATAGCCCACTGCATACGCTTTTGTTACTCTTTTCATGGTAAAACTGTACCTACAGGCATCAGATCTCACTCCACAAGGGTCACAGCTACCTCTGCAGCTTTCCTCAGGGGGATTCCTACCAAAGATATTTTGGAAGCAGCCACTTGGAGTTCTGTACATACTTTCTCCAAGCACTATCACCTACCATTATACTCCAAAACTAGAGCGGGCTTTGCCACTGCAGTCTTGCAGGGCATCCTGGCTCCTCCTAGTTCCACTTAGTGCCTACCACCCCTTTATTAGCTTTGGGATTCTACCCATCTGTTATGACTGCAGCTATATGCACGATGAACATAGTACAGTTTTGTACCTACCATAAATGTAGATGTTCGAGTGCTAATACAGCTGCAGTCCATGTTTCCCTCTCTCCTTCCCCTCTTGGGACAGGCCTAATGGCCAACACCTCAATGGGGTATTCTTTTATGGTGTATTTGCTTGCAACTACTGTTTTTTGATTATATTGCATTTGCATTATTACATAAATTTATGTTTTGCCTTCCTTCTGGGGGTACCTGACATCTGGGGCAAGAAAAACTGAAGAAAATGGCGTTGGCTGTTTTTTTTTATACCCCTGTCGCACTGACGTCAGGGAAGAAGCAACGACATCCGACGCCGGACCTAGACTTTGGAATTCGGCCAACCGAGGACCCGCCTGACGGCAGGAAAACCCATCTGATGTCCTTCATGGATGCATCTGCAGTCATAACAAATGGGTTGTCCTGTCGTCAGGCAGCCCTTCGGTCGGCCGGATTCCAAAGTCTGGGTCCGGCTTCGGCTGATGTCGCACTTCACCCGACGTCATCTCTGCTGGTCTTTGGGTATAAAGGCATCAGCCGACGCCATTTTCCTCAGTCTTTCTTGCCGTGGCTCAAGCAGAAGCTGTTCGCAAGTGCCGGTCGGTCAGATCCAGAGATTACTACTACCGAATACTACGAAGACTTCTAAAAAGCTAAGTACCCCGTTGGGGACTCTTTCTTGCCTCAGCCGATGTCAGAAAAAGTCAATAACTGTTTAACTTGTGGGAAACAAATACCTCATAAAGATTTCCACTCTTACTGTCTGCCTTGCTTAGGCCCAGACCACGACGTAGCAGCCTGTTCGGCCTGTGCTTCCTTCAACCGACGAACGCTTAGGCGTCGGTCGGAGTTTGCTGAACAGTTTTTCGGCTCAGATTTTGCGTACATTATGCAGTCGGATCCTCCGACTACCCAAATTGTTAAAAAACGCAAAGAAAAAGACTGACACTCGCGGTCCGCGGTTTCGGCCGAAACCACGAGTGTCTCGGTTTCGGCCGAAACCGAGAAAACTGGTCAATCTTCAGCCGAATCCATGACTACTACTGAGGCTCCTGCTACCTTACCTGAATCGGCCTCAGAAATTTTGCCTACAACTGTGGTTCCTAGTGATTTATCAGACACCATCCCTTTGGATGTCTCTACCCCAGCACGTGGTGCTGCTAGGCCTCCTGCAGCCATGTCTATTAAGGCCTTTGCCAGGGCTAAAGCAGCCAAATCTGCTAAATCAGTGCCTGTTAAGCCCCCCTCACACAGGCCCACTTCTAGTTCACAAATGCTTACTCTGGCAGAAGATTTAATATCCTTAATTAGGGGATCCCAATCTCACCCAGACAGGGCCTCTCAGCCCCCAGAAAAGAGACCTAGAGCAGAGCCCCCCGAGCCAGTGTCCTCTGATGATTCTGCGGATGACTCAGACATTACATACCAGTCAGAGGCTCCTTTTTCTACTTATGAAGATTCCGATGCTGAAGAATCCATTCCAGCTGCCTCTCCACCAGAGGAATTTTCCTTTGGGGAAACCTTACATGCCATGAGAGAACAATTCCAATGGCAGGGACAAGATTTCTCAGATTCAAGAAAAAGGCTTAGGACTTTTCTGCACTTACCACAACATAGGCCCTTAGCTATACCTCCTGTACTGCCTGTTGTGGATGATGCATTTAATGATATCTGCACTGCTCCTGATTCTTTACCTCCAGCCCCTGCCAAACCAGATAGATTTTACAGGGTGCCAGACACTCATCACCACCTATACAAGGCCCCACTTGCAGACCCGAAACTATATCCCAGGGACCTAAGGCAGTAGCCTCGACCACAGCAAAAACCCTATTCCTTCTGAAAGGGAATCCAGGTCCTTAGAGAGATGGGGGAAAAAAGTTTACACCTCTGCTACTCTCTCAGCTAGAGCTTTAAACAGTCAGTTTCACATGATCCAATACCAAGAGTATATGCTTGATCAGTTAACTAAAAAACTGTCCTCTGATGAATCTTTAGATAAGAAATATGTATTAGAAATGGTGAATAACATCCAACAGGTTAGTAACCATTCCTTAAAATGTGGCTATGATGCACTGGAGGCTTCATTTAGATCAGCCATGACTGGCACAGTGATAAGAAGGCATGCATGGTTGAAAGAACAGGTCTTACCGGATCATGTTAAAGCAAAGCTATTAGATGCTCCTATGGATAAGGCCAGTCTATTTGGTACACCTGCCCAGCAGGTAATGAAGAAAATGGAAGAAAAGGCAAAATCTTTACAAACAGTTAAAGATTTCTTACAGGTTCAGCCCCCAAGGTTTAGCAGGAACTGGCCTGCCAAAAATTGGTCCTTTCCTGAATCCACAAGATCCCAAAGGGGCAGGAATAGACGCTCTAGAGGCAGAAATCAATCCAGAGGAGGTGCCTACAGAGGACGACAGTGGCAAGGCAATAACCGAGGCACAGACACAACCACTGCCACTGCAACAGGACAATCACAGTGACTTGGCTCTGACTCCGCCTACCAGGGAGCAAATAGCAGCACCATTAGGCGGAAAGTTAGCCTTATTTTCGAAAAATTGGCTCTATATCACAAAAGACACGTGGATTTTGCAAACCATAGACCTAGGCTACCGGTTCCACTTCCACACCTTACCAGTAAAAAGAGGAATGCCAAACCTGCCTCCAAATCAAAAAATAGAAGCTCTGCAGCAGATAGTGGAATTAACAAAAATGAGAGCTGTGGAAAGAGTACCAATAACAGAACAGGGCAAAGGATTCTACTCCAGACTCTTCCTAGTGCCAAGAAAAGAGAAAAGTTGGAGACCTATTCTCGACCTGTCCATCTTAAACACATACATCATTGTCCCAAAATTCAAAATGCTGACCCTACAGCAACTTCTTCCCATGCTGGGCAAGGAGTGTTGGCTGGTAACTCTAGATCTCAAGGAGGCATACCTGCACGTCCCCATTCGACCAAATTGCAGAAGATACCTCAGATTTCTTGCAGGATCAGAGCATTATCAATTCTCAGCATTGCCCTTTGGCTTATCTACTGCACCCAGAGTATTCACAAAATGCCTGGCATCAGTAATCGCTCACTGCAGAGTACAGGGAATCCAAATTTATCCATACCTGGACGACTGCCTGTTACAAGCGGACAACAAAAGCAAACTGACAACAGATTTACAAAGGGTCATTTACTTGCTACAAGCCCTGGGATACACAGTCAATTTACAAAAGTCAAGGCTGATACCATCCCAAACAAGAACATTCTTGGGCTGAATTGGACACAGTAAAACAAATGGCATTCCTAACTGCAGAAAAACAAAAGAGCTCCCTCTTTACTTCTTGGCATTAACAAAGCAGAACAAACTAACAGCAAGAAAAGTTCTGCAGGCCTTGGGCTTCATGGCATCATGCATAATCTTGGTCCCACATGCCAGACTGCATATGAGAAAGCTACAGTGGTACCTAAAGAATTTATGGTCTCAGCACAGGCACAGCTTAGAAACAGAAATACCACTAATCCCATGCCTAAAACAGGAGTTCCTATGGTGGGCTCAAGCATGCCAGTCAAACCCAGGCTTACCCTTCCACAACTTTCGAGCAAGCCAAACCATCACAACGGACGCCTCAGACCTAGGATGGGGGCCGCACATGCTGGACAAATGCATACAAGGATTGTGGACTCAGGACCAGCTGCACCTGCACATAAACCAAAAAGAAATGCTGGCAGTAAAACTGGCAATCCAAAAATTCAGACCATTCCTCAAAGAAGGCCATTTGATGATAAGGACAGACAACACCACAGTCATGTGGTACATCAACAAACAGGGAGGCACTCATTCATACCCCTATGCAGAATGACTTTGGACCTTTGGAATCTGGCTCTCAGCTACAACATCCAGTTACAGGCAATATTTGTGCCGGGAAAAGAGAACACCCTAGCAGACATGTTAAGCAGAACCACCTCGGATGCTCACGAATGGATGCTACACCCGGACATCTTCAAGGCCATCACAAAGAAATGGGGAATGCCACAAATAGATCTATTCGCTTCCCACTCAATCACCAGCTCAAAAATTCTGCACAAGGACATTCCACCCACTTGCATGGAAGGTGGACTCTCTATCCTTCAGCTGGAAAGGCCTGACAGCATATGCATTTCCACCTCTTCCCTTGATGCACAAGGTACTACTGAAAATCAAAGAGGAACGCCCAAGGATAATCCTGATAGCTCCGAACTGGCCAAGACAACACTGGTACCCATTGCTGAGGAGCATGTCTCGGGAGAAAATGTGGTCAATACCCCTGATGCCTTTGATGTTAACTCAGAACAACTACAACATCATGCTTCCAAACCTAAAAACCTTGCAACTGACTGCCTGGAACATCACATAGCAGCAACTAACCCAGACCTTTCCCAAAGGGTTAAAGACATTATCCTTGAAGCCTGCAGACCTTCAACAAGAAGGAACTATGCAGGAAAATGGAAAAGGTTTGTCATTTGGAGTACTGAAAGAGGAAAAGATGTGTCAAACATAGATATTGCTAACATTCTGGAGTACTTGGCAGAGCTTCTACATACAGGCCTGTCCTATTCCTCCATCAAGATACATGCATCAGCTATTTCAGCAGAATACAGCTTTGATCCACCTGTCTTTTCACATCCTCTACTCGGGCAGTTCCTCAGAGGGATCAAGAATGTAAAACCTCCTAGGAAACCACCATTACCAGCATGGGACTTGAACTTTGTGCTAGAAAAGTTGACACTCCCTCCATTTGAACCAGCAGCAACAGCAGATCTACAACACCTGTCATGGAAAACTGCTTTCCTACTGGCAATTACCTCAGCAAGGAGGGTTTCGGAACTACAGGCCTTAATGGCAGTGCAACCCTTCCTAATCTTCCATCAAGATAGGGTGTCCATGAGAACTAATCCTACATTTATGCCTAAGGTGGTATCCAGAGTGTCTTTAAACCAGGCAATCCACCTACCTACCTTCTTTCCCAATCCACAAAACAGAGGGGAAAGAGTGCTGCATACCTTGGATGTACATAGACAGTTACGCTACTACCTGGACAGAACCAAAAGTAACAGAAAAACTGACCAGCTTTTTGTAGCCTATGCAACAGGAAGGGAAGGAAAAGCAATTTCCAAACAGACAATCTCCAAATGGATAGGAAATTGCATAAGATTCTGTTACTCCTACCATGGAAAACCAATTCCACAGAACATAAGACCTCATTCTACAAGGGCTACAGCCACTACCACAGCTTTCTTACGAGGAGTGGCAACCAAGGACATTATTGAGGCGGCTACTTGGACCTCCGTGCATACATTTGCCAAGCATTATAATTTACCTCTATACTCTAGATCCCGAGCAGGGTTTGCCAGTGCTGTACTGCAAGGGATCCTAACTACACCATAATTTTTCTTCCTCCTCCCCTAGTTTAGCTATGGTATTCTACCCATTTGTTATGACTGCAGATGCATCCATGAAGGACATAGTACAGTTTTGTACCTACCATAAATGTAGATGTCCGAACTGGATAGCATCTGCAGTCAGGATTACCCTCCCTCCTTCCCTCTGTGGTACTCCTAGGGTATTTACCCTCCTAATAGCTAGCTGGGGAGTCTCTTATGGTGTATTTGTTTGTATATATGTACATACATGCTTATTTTTGTGTTTGCCTTCTACTTTTTGGAAACATTGGCATTTATCCAAAATTTAGCCTTCCAAGAGGGCAACTGGCATCTGGGGCAAGAAACACTGAGGAAAATGGCGTCGGCTGATGCCTTTATACCCAAAGACCAGCAGAGATGACGTCGGGTGAAGTGCGACATCAGCCGAAGCCGGACCCAGACTTTGGAATCCGGCCGACCGAAGGGCTGCCTGACGACAGGACAACCCATTTGTTATGACTGCAGATGCTATCCAGTTCGGACATCTACATTTATGGTAGGTACAAAACTGTACTTTATGACTGCAGCTGTATTAGCACTCTAACATCTACATTTATGGTAGGTACAAAACTGTACTTTCAGCAGCAGGCATCTGCGGAGACCTTTTCTGAGTCCTCCATACCGCAGGCTTCCACCTCGTCTTCTAACCCTCTGCCAGTCGCCGCCTCTGATGCATCCGGAGCCGCTAAGCAGGTGCTGGCTTCTGAAGCGTCTTTTCTCTGCCCGGAGACCAGATCCAGACTGACTACCTTGATTCAGACTTCTGCGGTGGTTAGGCCTCCCGAATCCCTCCGGCTTTCTAGCAGGCCATCCTGCCGAAAATCTACTCCTAAGCAGGCATTGGCCTCCCCTCAAATGCCTCGGGCTCAGATGGTTAAAATGGCTAGTGATTTCTTGACCCTTATCAAGGGCTTTCAGCCGCCTCCTTCTAAAAGGATTAGAGAGTTGTTCCCGGAAGCTTTCTCTGCCTCAGACTCTGAGATTTCCGCAACTCTGCTGATGAAAAGGGAAACACTCCACTTTTTTCTCGTTTTGAGAATTCTGATGCAGAAGACTCCATCCCTTCTGCCTCCCCTCCAGAAGATTTTTCTTTTGGAGATAATCTGAATACTCTTAGGGAGCATTTCAAATGGGAAAGTCAGGACTTTCCTCAGTCTAAGAAACGGATTAGGGAATTCTTGGATTTGCCACAGCATAAGTTTTTGGCTATCCCTCCTGTTTTGGAAGTTGTTTGTTTTCATGGAGAATTCTTTGACTCTTAATTCTGTTCCTCCTGCTCCCAGAAAGCCTGACCAGTATTAAGAGTTCCTGATTCTCAATTCCTTTTCAAGAATCCTACTGCTGATCCAGAGATTATTTCTCAGGGAGCTAAGCCACAGTTGCCAAAAGTCCTGTTCCTTCTGACAGGGAATCTAGGGCCTTGGATAGATTTAGGGCCTTGGATGGATGGGGTAAAAAAGTTTATACTTCTTCCACCCTGGCTATTAGGTCTGTTAATTGTCTTTTTCATATGCTTAAGTATCAGCAGCATACTTTGGAGGCTATTAAGGCTAAAATTGCTGGTGTTCCTTCCCTGATGGAGAGTAAGGACATGCATGATTTATTGAATTCTGCCACTTTTGTCACTAAACATTCTCTACATTGTGATTTTGACACTTTGGTGGCTTCTTGCAGGGCAGCAGCCACTGGTTCTGTCATTAGAAGACGTGCTTGGCTCAGGGAACAGCCCCTTTCTGAACCTGTCATATCTAAGTTACTGGATGTGCCTTTGCACAAGGACAATCTTTTTAGTAACAAAGCACAAGAGGTGTTGAAAAAGTTGGAGGATAAGGCCAAATCTATGCAAACTGTTAAGGACTTTCTGCAAGTTCAGTCTCCTTGTTTTAGTAGGCATTACCCTTCTAAGAATTAGACTTTTCCTGACCCTAGTAAACAGAGTCGCACTAGGTGTAGGGGTTACAGGTCTTCTAGGGGACAGACTTCCACCTCTCAAAAGACTAAACACTGGCAGGCTTCCTCTTCTAAATCGGGGAGTTCTAAGCAAACTTCCCAAAGCAAGCATTCCCAGCGACTCCGGCCTTCCCCTGCTTGCCTCTGCAGGCCCAGGGTTTCCTTTGGGGAGAAGGTTAGCCTTGTTTGCAAATTTCTGGTTCACCATCACAGACAACAAATGGGTGCTCAAAAATAGTATCCCAAGGCTACAAGTTCTCCTTTCACACCTTCTCTGCCCCCAAGGATACCCAGATATCCCCCAAATCAAAGGGCAGAAGCAGAAAAACAAGTTGTTTCTTTACTAAATCTGGGAGCAGTAGAGCCGGTTCCTGCACTACAGATAGGCCACGGTTTCTACTCAAGGCTTTTCCTGGTTCCCAAAAAAGGGGGCACCTGGTGCCGTATTCTGGATTTGTCCATTCTAAACACTTTTCTGGTTATTCCTAAATTCAAAATGCTCACTCTTCAACAGTTACTGCCAGTGCTGGCCAATGATTCTTGGCTGGTGTCTTTGGATCTCAACGAAGCTTATCTGCACATACCAATAAGGGAAAGCTGCAGGCAGTTCCTTCGCTTCAGGCGGGGAACAGGCACTTCCAATTCTCTGCACTGCCCTTTGGCTTATCTACTGCTCCCAGAGTTTTTACCAAATGCTTGGCTCTGGTCATTGCTTTTTGCAGGCAAAGAAACATTCAAATTTACCCTTACTTGGACATTTGTCTTATTCAGGCAAACTCTCCAAAGCAGCTTCTAAAGGATTTGGAGTTTGTAAAGAACCTTCTCACCTCTTTGGGCTATACCATCAACGAAAAGAAGTCAAAATTGGTACCCACAAGGGAGATTGTATTCCTGGGAGTGAGCCTGAACACAGCCGCCCAGATGGTATTCCTGCCTCAAGAGAAAACAAATGGATCTTTCGAATTACTTCAAAAATTTGGAAAGCATGACCCAGCTCTCTGCAAGGCAATTCCTGCAAGCCCTGGGATTCATGGCTTAATTTATTCTGATGATTCCATGGGCCAGACTGCATATGAGGAAATTACAATGGAACCTCAAAAACCTTTGGTGTCAACACACTCCAGATTTAGACTTGATACTTCCTCTGATTCCCTGCCTGCAGATGGAGTTCCTTTGGTGGGCGACGGCCTGTGCACAGAACAAAAGCCTGTGTTTCTGTCCACCTCCTGCCAGCCAGACTCCCACCACAGATGCCTCGGACTACACTTGGGGAGCACATCTAGAGGGCAGATGCATTCAGGAGACTTGGAACTCCCAACAAGTTCATTTGCACATAAATCTGAATGAATTGATGGCAGACCAGCAGGTCTTAATGGCTTTCAAACATCTTCTGTCTCCTGGTACTCTTCTGGTCAGGACAGACAACACCACAATCATGTGGTACATCAACAAGCAGGCAGGGAAGTACTCTTACCCCCTGTGCAGACAAAGCATGATACTAGGTCCATAGCAACTTCCATGAGCATTCATCTGACAGCTCAGTTTCTTCCAGGAAGGCTCAACACCTTGGCAGACAGGTTGAGCAGGCAGGTCCTGAAGCCTCACGAGTGGCAACTAAACCATCTTCTATCGCATCATTCAGCGTTGGGGCACTCCCCAGGTGGATCTCTTCTGATCTCTAACCAACCACCTTCTTCCAACCTTTTGCACCAGGGATCATCACAGCAAAGCTTGAAAGGTGGATGCTCTGTCCGATCTATGCATTTCCTCCTCTGCCTCTTCTTCCCAGAGTGCTGCTAAAGATAAGGGATGAAAAATCAAGGGCCGTCACCATAACGCCAGACTGGCCCAGACAACATTGGTATCCACTACTTCGCAGTCTCTCCCAGTCTCAGCTGTGGCATCTTCCCCTGATACTAGATCTCTTGGTTCAGGAGGGGGGTAACATTCTGCATCCTCATCTTCAGACTCTGCATTTGGCAGCTTGGCTCATAATTTAAACCTTTCTCAACAAGTGGTTGAGGTCCTTCGTGAGGCCAGGAGGCCTAGCACTAGGAAATCTTATGCAGGTAAGTGGAAAAGATTCTCCATTTGGGTGCAGACTAGAGGGGGGAAGACCCTTCTCAACCTACTCTTCCTCTTATCCTTGACTATTTGGGAGGCTTGCTTAATGGTGGGCTTTCCTTTTTTCTATCAAAATCCATGCTTCAGCTGTTTCTGCTCATTGTTCCTTTGAACATCCCATTTTCTTTCATCCCTTGATGAAACAGTTCCTCATGGGAGCTAGCAATTTAAAACCTCCCAGAAGGGCACCTACTCCTGCTTGGGATCTCAGTTTTGTATTTGAGAAACTTACTCTGCCTCCTTTTCAACTAGCTGCCTCAGCAGACCTGAAGTTTTTTTTTCCTGGAAAACTGCCTTTCTTTTGGCTATTACTTCAGCTAGAAGAGTTTCTGAGCTGCAGTCCTTAATGGCAATAGAGCCTTTTATCAACTTCCATGTGGATCGGGTTTCTCTTCGATCTAATCCCTCCTTTATGCCTAAGGTGGTTTCTAGCCTAACTTTTAACTTGTCTAGCCACCTGTCTACCTTCTTTCCTAATCCTCAGAATAAAGGGAAAAAGTTACTGCATTCCCTGGATGTGCGTAGACAGCTTAGGTTTTACCTGGACAGAACTAAATCTTTTCGAAAGTCGGATCAATTGGTCAGTTTTGCTCCTGGAGCTCAGGGCAAAGCTATTTCTAAACAGACCATTTCTGAGTGGATTGTTCATTGTATTCACTTTACTTACAGCATGGCAAGTATCCTCCAGGTATTCTGGCCGACTGTGGGCTGCCAGGAGCCGGATAACCCATTTTGTAAGGACAACAACAGTAAATACACTTAAATCTACATTTATGGTAAGTGTACACAACTGCACTTTCTTTTTGTTTGAGCTTGGTTAGCTGTGTTTTATAAAAAGCTTCATCTTAGAATGGACCCTGAATTGGCCGCTCTGACTGAACCACCGTGGAAAAAAGCCAAAAGTTTCCAGGCTTACTTCCATTGCCTCTCTGCCACCAGACCTCCCGCCAGCTTCCAATATAGGGGATGAGAGACGTCCGACAGAACCGACTGCTTTGACTGCCCCCACCGAGGAAGCCGCTTCAGAAGTTGCTGCCTGCATGTCCATGGAGATAGCCCAGATGTCTGTTCCTACTGACGTCGAGGGGGAACCAGAAACAGTCAGTCGCCTTCGGGAGACTCCTATTCATGAGACTCAAGCTTCTGAGCCTAGGCCTTCTCCCAAACCAACGCCTACTAAATGTAAACAGAAAACTCAACATTTGACTCCTACCCCTGAAGGAGTCCTTGACTGGCAATCTTTCACTAACTCTCTGATACAGGCCTTTATGGCCCTCAGGCTCTATTCCCTCCAGTGTACATGTGCGTAGCCATAGGCCTGCCTCTGCCATTTTCTCTCTCCTTGCAGACCACCCAAGAAGGAGAGGAGGGACTAGAACCTTTCTACTACTTTTCTGAAAAGAGTCCATTTCTTATGCATCCCAGATTGCCTCCCCTTTAGAATGTTATTCACCAGATGAGGAATCTTTTGGAGGGGACTCGCCACCAGAGGAAATTACGTTTGGTGAAACCGTAACTAAATTGAAAGAGTACTTTAAATGGGACACTAACCAGATGACTGACACCCTGAGGTGGTATTTTGAACTCCTTCAAGTGGAGGCTCCCTCCCCGTCAGCCATCCCACTAGTCTTAGCTGCCTATCTGGATACTTTTACCTCTGCATCCAAAAACCCAGACTGTCAACCACCTGCAACTGAAAGACCAGACAGGTTTTATAAGGTTCTTGATGAGCAAAAATTCTTAATTAAACCCCCCCTGGCAAACCCTCCAGTTATTGCTTTCTCTCCATAAAAGCAATCCAGACTTATTCCCTCTGCATCTCTTTTACCTACTGATAAAGACAGCAAAACCATGGACAGAATTGGTAAAAAAAAAAAAAAAAAAAAAAAAAAAAAGTGTACACCTCTTCCGCCCTGGCCTTCAGTGCTATAAATTACCAGACACATGGTTAAATATGCACTGGACCTTGTCTCACAAGCAACTAACCTGCTGGCTGTTCCACCTGACTGCCTTACCATATCAGACATAACATCTAAATTGTCTCTGGCTTCACAAGTACCCAGGCATTCTATTAGGTGCAGTTATGATGCTGCAGAGGTCTCTGCTAAGTCAGCAGCCTCTGCTTCTGTGCTCCGCAGATACTCTTGGCTGCGCCTACAACCTCTTCCAGAAGACTACGATTGTGGATGCCGCCTTAGACCATAACCTTTTGTTTGGAAAACAGTCTACAGAGCTTTTTAAAAATCTGCAGGAGAAAAGCAAGGAACTGCAGGACATCAAGCATTTGCTTGTGTCCTCTGTTCCAAAGTATTACAGGAACTATCTAAAACCACCAAATGCAGAACAAAATATTCAAACGACAAAGACCAGTAATATGTCCTTATTAGAAGTCAATGGTGGAAGTCATTAAAAAGGCTGTAGAGAAGTTATGTTTTCCAGAGATAGATAAAAGAAATAGTAGGGAACATAATACATTGTAGAGAATAATAAATGAAAGTGGGAAAATTTATTTTGTTACCTCTTATAGTATACTATCTGATGAGATTATAGCCATTATAAAATATTATTGGCCTTTTTTGATGGAGGGAAGACTTGAATTAAAAAATGTATGGCATGCCCCCTTGATCTCTTTTAAAAGAGGCCGCAATTTAAAAGATATGTTATTACATGCAATTTTTTTCCTTACCTGATGTAAATGTGTGAAGTGAGTTTGGTAGGTTGGGCACCTGGGCATGTGGAAATTGTTCAGTTTTTTCACATGTTACTAGATTTTTTGATAAAATTAATGGTTTGAAATTTGGACCGGTAGCGGAGTTTACTTGTAATGCTGTAGATATTATTTATGCACTTAAGTGTCCCTGCAGTCTTTTCTATATAGGTGAGAGTAAGAGGTCATTTAAGGTTAGATTGCAGGAACACATTCGTGATATTAAAATAACAAGATAGAAAGTCCTATTGCTTCCCATTTTAATTCTGTACATGGGGGAGCTTATTCAGAATTGAGAGGTTGCATTCTTGAACAAATTAAAGCAACAAATGTAACTTGTTTAAATAAGCTACTATTCAAAGAAGCAGTTTTTATTTTAAAGTATAACACTTTAACACCTGGTGGATTAAATCAGGAATGCAACTGGAAATACTTATTGTAAAGAATTAATTGCATTAGATTGTTAAATTGTTTTTTGTTTTTTCTAATTGATGCACCTTTATAAGAGGTGTTTTTTTTTTCTATTGTCATCTCTTGGAAGGCTTTATGCTGAGGCGCTAGAGAGGTTTTGTGCTTTTAATAAAGAACATATTACTGGCCTTTTTCGTTTGGATATTACAGGACCTACCCTGCAAAAACCTCATTTGTCAAGAGAACCCCTTCCTCTGCCACCCCCTCATCCTCCAGGCACAGGAGGAGAACCGGAAGACAGACATTCTCCAGACCTGCCACCTCTCAACCAATTCCTAGACAGTCCTTTCAGGATAGAAATGCACCCAACAATGTGTGACTGCCCTGCCCATCTGCCTTTGTCAGCCTGCCTATCCCACTGTTTACCCATCTGAAAAACCATCACTTCAGACCAATGGGGTACTGAGTATCATCCAAAATGGATACTCCTTTCTTGGAGGTGAAAAGTCCATCCCAAAGCCCATTCCCTTTCCCCCCAAAAAAACAAATCCACCTCCTGCCACAAATTCTTCAAGACCTCCAAAAACTAGGAACAATAGAACCTGTTCCTCCCGGGCAGGATGGAAAAGGATTTTACTCGAGACTCTCTGGTCCCCAGAAAGGATGGTCCGTGGAGACCTATACTGGATTTATCTTTCCTGTACCTATTTCTAAAAGTGCATTCTTTCAAAATGCTCTCCCTTCTAACCTTACTCCCTCTTATCCCAGACCAAGCCTTCATGGCCACTGTGGATCTAAAGGAGGCTTACCTTCATATCACCATAAAACCCTCCAACAGAAAATGTCTGTGTTTTCTGGACCCTACTCTCACTTTGTTTACAGCCTTGCCCTTTGGTTTGTCTACAGCACCCAGAGTATTCACAAAATGCCTAGCCCCAGCCATTGCTTTACTGTAGGACCCAAGGTATACAACTCTACTCGTATCTAGACGACATTCTCCTTCTAGCAGAGAGAGAAACCCATCTCGGGGACCACCTCAGGTTCACCACCACTATTCTTCAAAACCTGGGCTTTAACCTCGATTTAAACAAATCCTCCTTGCTTCCTCTGCTAGACAAAATTTTTCTGGGCTGCAGGATCAGGACAGATCTAATGCGGGTCTTTCTCCCACAGGAAAAGGTCCACTCCCTCTCCACACCTTTTACTGGAATCCCAGATTTCTGCAAAACAATTCCTGCAACTCCTGGGGCTTATGGCAGCCACCATTCCCATGCTTCCCTTGACAAGAATGGATATGTGGAAGTTCTAGTGGTACCTCAAGAACTTGTGGTCACAACACCTACACTCTTTGGAGAAGCAAATCCCCTTTCTGCCCTGCCTCAAATCAGAGCTAAGGTGGTGGATTCAACAAACCCATCACAACCTGGGAATGCCTTTCCAAATGACCTCCCCAAACCAGTTCATCTACACAGATGCTTCAGACCTAGGGCGGGTTGCCACCTGCAAGGACTTCAGAGTTCAGGAAATTTGGAGTCCTGCCCTTCAAAAGAAACATATCAATGTCAGGGAGATGACTGCAGATGTTCTTCGTGTTTCACTGTTGCAGTTATTGCATTTGGGTTATCTGCTTGCAGTAGCCCTCAGTCGGCCTGATTAACAAAGTCTTGAGTCCTACGTAGGTTGCTGTCTCTTCTTCCATGATGTCAGGGGTATAAAACATGCAGCCGACGTCATTACATCAGTCTTTCTTGCTGTGTGGTGCCCGAAGCAGAAGCAGTTCGCAAGTGCCGGTCGGCCAACTCCTGAAATTTTCGTTTTCGAGTTTCACAACCGAACTTTTCAACTAAAAGCTAAGTACCCCAATGGGGAAACTTTTTCTTGTTCTAAACCAATGTCAGTAAAAGTAAATAATTGCATTTCTTGTGGAAAGTAAATAACTCATAAAGGTTTTCATTCATACTGTATCCCTTACCTAGGCCCCTGACCACGACGTATCTCGCTGTCAGTTTTCTGTCTCATTTAAACCATGAACTGTCCGTCGTCCGTATATTTGTGCTTCTAAATTTTTTGGTGCTCCATTCAATTATTCTGATATGTCTTGGGTAAGCCATCCGACTACCGACATTCTGAAAAAACACAAAGCTAAAGAGAGAGACAGGCTGCCCAGTTCGCCGGTACTCAGTGAGGCGCTTTCGCAGGCCTCTACTGAGACCCATTCGGAGTCCGGTATGCCTCGAGATACTTCAACTGTGGACCTACAGATATCTCTACCTTGGATGGATCCAGAGCCGCTGTGCAGGCATCAGCTTCTGAGGGTGTATTCAGGCCTACTGAATTGCATATTAAACCGACGCCGTCTTCTTCTTCAAGGCCTAAATCTCGAACCATGCCTAGAAAACTGGCGCCCAGACTGCATGGTCAGGCCTCTATGCCTAAAAATCAAATAAGAATGACTGAAGACCTTATTCCTTTAATCAGGGGAAGCCAACCTTCCCCCTCTACGAGACCTAACTGAGTTTGCTTATGGTACTTCTGACAAGAATTCTGAAATTTCTGTTTCCTCTGATGACCAGGATTTACCCTTATCTACCTATGAGTATTCTGATGCCCCCAGAGGATTTCTCTTTTGGTGAAACCTTGCATACTCTTAGGGAGTTTTTTTGTTGGGAAAGTCAGGATTTCTTTGCTTCTAAAAAGAGGCTTAGGGATTTCTTACTCCTGCCCCAGCACAGGCCTTTAGCTATACCTCCTGTACTGGAAGTTGTTGATGCCTTTTTGGAATCTAGCATGGCCCCTGACTCTTACTTCCTGCATCCAGTAAACCTGATAGATATTACAGGGTTCCTGACTCTCTCAAGTTCCTTTTCAAAAATCCTACTGCGGATCCTGAAACCATTTCACAAGGACCCAAGGGCATTAAAGCTCTGCCAAAAATCCTACCCCCTCTGATGGAGACTCCAGGGCGCTGGGTAGATGGGGTAAGAAGGTATACACTTCTGCAACTTTGGCCATTAGGGCCTTGAATTACCAGTTTCATATGTTAAAGTATCAGCAGCATATTATTAGATTGCTTAAACAGGAAGTGATGTTGATTCCCGATTGTGCTGAAAATAAGGATTTACAGGATTTTTTGCGTTCTGCTAAACAAGTTGGTAAACATACATTGCATTGTGGTTTTGATTCATTAGAGGCATCTTGCAGGGCTGCTGTCACTGGGTCTGTACTTAGAAGGCATGCTTGGCTTAAGGAGCAATCTTTGCCAGATCATGTTAAGGCTAAATTGCTGGATGCTCCCTTAAACCGAGACCACTTGTTTGGCAACAAAGCAGAAGTAGTACTTAAAAAGATGGAGGAAAAAGCTAAGTCTGTGCAAACTGTTAAAGATTTCCTGTAAGTTCAGCCTCCCTGATTTAGTAGGCACTGGCCCTCTAAGAATTGGTCCCTTCCTGCCTCTTCAGGGCCTTCTCAGTCCAACCCCAGAACCAGCAGAACACCCAGGCTGCAGTCCCAAGGGACTCACAGGACTATGCAGTGGGGGACTCCCACTACCAAAGCAGGAAGTAGTAAGACTCCCCCCTATGGTAAACTGTCTCAATGACTTAACTTTAAACCTTCCAAGCCCTGCTCAACTGACTGTTCCTTTAGGGGGCAAGATTGCCCTGCAGGCAAAAAATTGGGAACTCATTACCCAGGACAAATGGGTTTGAAATATAGTTTCCCAAGGATACAGATTCCACTTCCACTCCTTCCAAATCAGAGGGCAGTGGCTCAAAAGCAAGTTCTCTCTCTTTTAAGCATCAGGGCTATTCAACCTGTCCCAGAAGAGGATGTCTACTCGAGACTTTTTCCTGGTAGCCAGAAAAGGCAATTCATGGCGTCCTGTCCTGGACCTGTCTATCCTAAACACATTTTTGGTAATCCCAAAATTCAGGATGCTAACTCTTCATCAGCTGCTTCCAATGCTAGGCAAAGATGCCGGGTTGGCAACACTGGATTTAAAGGAAGCCTACCTGCACATCCCAATAAGGGAGTCTTGCAGAAGATACCTATGTTTCAAAGCAGGCTACATGCACTATCAGTTCTCTGCACTGCCCTTTGGCTTATCTACTGCGCCCAGGGTATTCACAAAGTGCCTAGCTCCAGTCATTGCTTTTTGCAGGCAAAGAAATATTCAAATATACCCATACCTGGATGATTGTCTAATTCAGGCAGAAAGCCAGGACATACTATTGAGTCATTTGGCATTTCTAAAGAAATTGCTGACTTCTCTGGGGGTACACCATAAACGAAAATAAGTCCCATCTTGTACCCTGCCAGCAAATTATATTCCTGGGAGCAAGCTTGAATACAATTTCCCAGAGGGCCTACCTCGCGCCAGAGAAACAATTTCATTTGACAACTTACTTCAAACTACTGGCCACAAAGACCCAGCTATCTGCAAGGAAAATACTGCAAGCCCTGGGGTTCATGGCCTCCTGCATTCTACTAATTCCATATGCAAGACTATATATGAAGAAACTACAACAAAACAAGGGAATGACATTCACTCTACCCCCTGCCACCCAAACCGTAACAGACGCATCAGACTATGCATGGGGGGGCTCACTTGGCAGGGAAATGCGTTCAGGGCAAATGGAACCCAAGTCAAATGCACCTGCATATCAATGCTCTATCGGCCTTCAAAGGCCACATTCTTTCAGGACAATTATTGGTAGACAGACAACACCATTGTTATGTGGTACATAAACTAGCAGGGAGGAACCCACTCATACCCTCTCTGCAGACTAGCCATGGCTCTGTGAAACACAACCTTGAGCTACCAAGTGCACCTACAGGCTCAATTCCTGCCAGTAAAGCTAAATACACTGGCAGACGACCTAAGGAGAAATCGCATGGACCCACACGAGTGGAAACTGGAACCAAAGATATTTCAACGTGTTGGGAAACAAATGGGGGAGCCCAGCGGTAGACCCGTTTGCTTCCCCCCAGAGCTACCAATTGGACAAATTCTGCACAAGGACCCCCCCCCCCCCCCACAAACAAGCTTGGAAATTGGATGCCCTGTACTTCACCTGGAAAAACCTTATCAATTTATGCCTTCCCCCTCTGCCTCTCCACTCCAAGGTACTACTAAAGATCAAAGAGGACAAACCAAGGACAATACTGATTACACCAGGCTGGCCATGCCAACACTGTTACCCCCCTCTTGCGCAGTGCACCACTGCTGGCACCATGGCACCTGCCTCAAATCCCTACCCTGCTGTCCCAGCAGGAGAGCCAGATTCTGCCCACAGCTTCAAACCTTGAACTTGGCAGCCTGACTAATAACCTTGATCACTCCATTACCGTCCCTCAGTAAACAAGTGATGGATATGTCATTGGGGAGGCAAGGAGGCCTAGTACTAGAAAATCCTATGCTGAAAAATGGAAAAGATTCTGTTCCTGGATCCAAACTCGGGGGATGGACACAGCAGCGCCCAATTTACCTCAGATTCTTCAGTATTTAACTGAGATGCTTCACAAGGGCCTTTCCTTTTCCTCCGTCAAAATTCATGCCTCAGCCATTTCAGCTCATTACTATACAGAACCACACCTCTTCTCTCATCCACTGTTGAAGCAGTTCCTCAGAGGGGCCAAAAACTTAAGACCACCTAGGAGAAGCCCCTACTCCAGCCTGGGACCTGAACTTTGTATTGGAAAAATTCACACTCTACCTCCCTTTGAGTCAGCTGCAAATGCAGAGTTGAAATTCCTTTCTTGGAAAACGGCCTTCCTTCTAGCCATCACTTCAGCAAGAAGAGTGTCTGAATTGCAGGCCCTCATGGCAGTGGAGCCTTTCATCATCTTTCATGTGGACAGGGTGTCCCTCAGGACCAATCCCTCCATGTCCAAGGTGGTATCCAGTGTGGCTCTTAATCAGTCCATTCATTTGCCAACCTTTCTTTTCTAATCCACAGAACAAGGAGGAATGAATACTGCGCTCATTGGACTTGCACAGTCAACTTAGATTTTATTTGGACAGGACTAAACCTGTCAGGAAATCTGAACAGCTGCTGGTTGCATTTGCTGCAGGGGCAAAGCGGAAGGCCATTTCAAAGCAGACCATTTCTAAGTGGATAGGCCACTGCATTAATTCCTGTTATAAGCACCATGGAAAACCTACCCCACAGGGGATTAGACTGCATTCAACCAGGGCTGCGTCTACCTGTACAGCCTTTCTCTGAGGTGTCCCTATCAGGGACATCCTAGAAGCTGCTACCTGGAGTTCTGTACATACCTTCACCAAGCATTACCACTTGACAATTTTTTTCTAAATCCAGAGCTGGTTTTGCCACTGCAGTCTTGTAGTGCCTTATAGCTGGTCCTAATGCTGTCTAATTACCTCCTCCCATCCTTAGCTTTGGGAATCTACCCAAATGTGATGACTGCAACAGTGAAACACAAAGAACATACTACAGTTGTGTACACTTACCATAAATGTAGATGTTGAAGTGTATTCACTGTTGCAGTCCTGGTTACCCTCCCTCCAGACCTCTGACTTCTATTGACTATACATCTATTCTTGTTTACTATTTTTAAAGCTTTTTGGTGTATTTGCTTTTTTGTTGCAGGTGTAACCTTGTATATAATTGCTTCCCATTATGGGGGCACCTGACATCTGGGGCAAGAAAAACTGATGTAATGGCGTCAGCTGCATGCTTTATACCCTTGACTACCTGATGTCATGGAAGGTGAGACAGCAACTGACACAGGACCCAAGACTTTGATAATCAAGCCAACTGAGGTCTACTGCAAGCAGATACCCAAATATGATGAGTGCAACAGTGAATACACTCGAACATCTACATTTATAGTAAGTGTACACAACTGTACTATGTCCTTCTCTTTCCGTGTTGCAATATTCCATCCCTCCCACCTTCTCCCTCCATTACATTGGACTACTAACTTAGCTCCTAGCTTTTAGGAAGCTCCACCCTTAACCAAGAGCAACTAGCCAACATCTGACACACTTACTCCTCTTTTAAGACGGTCTGTCTAGCCTTCAGGTTCTGAGGTCTGTGCGTGCAGACATCACATTTAAGGTCCCTGGTTTATGGCCCTACGTGTGACGTCCCACGCACCTGCAGCAACTAGGCTTAAGCTTTCGTATAGGATCCAACATCGGGAAATCCCACAGTAACAATACTGCAACATGGAAGAGAGAGACATCTATGGTTATGGTAAGATTTTACACAGCTATTCTTTACAGGTGGTAATAGATCTGTTTTGAACATATGCATGCTGATGTATGGTCTGAAGTCCCAACCTATCCATTTCTGGCATCCAATATTAACATTCTTCATTATTTTTCCACATCATGAAAGTAGACGTGTTAGGGTCTATATGACTCTGGATTTGTCCTACTCCCCTTTCCCTTAAAACTAGGTTTAATAAATGCATGTCTCCAATCTTGAGGAATCTCCCCATATTTATATGACCTAGTGAATAATAGATATAATGGTGCTACAAGTTCTTGCTGAAATGTTCACAAGTCGTTGTTACTAATTCCGTCTCTGCGCTTTGTTTAGATCCAGTTTGCACAGTTCTTTTTCAGTTTAATCTAATTTGATTCCATTATCTTGGGTTACTTGGATGTCACTAGGACAACTTACCACCCCTTTTGTGGAGCCAAACTGTTTTGCATACGATTTTGTAAATATATGTATAATCTGTTTTGTCTGAGAATAATTTTTGAGTCTGCCCATACTTTATCAATTTGCTTGTCTTTACTCCTTCCACATCTTGTGCCTATAAAAAGGTTTCCTATTATGCTCAGTATCTTTATACAAATTTTCTTGATCTTGTCTCACACTGTGCTTAATCCGTTTGTCCAGCATGTTTTTCAGTTTTCAAAGTTGTAGTTTGACTTCTCTTCCATTTCTTATATTTTTTTGTCTCTCACCTTAATCAGATACCTTGTTCTTAGGGAAATGTATCCAGCTGATGTATGGCTAGATCCTGATAAACACTTTTTTGATATTTTTGCACTCAGTTTCTCTTTCAAAACTTTCCACATTCCATCTGCAGTTTTGCCACTGAACACTTCACTCCATTTAGTTTTACATAGTGAGTGTTTTGCTTCCATATAATCTGTAATTAACCTTCTGTCCATTGGCTTAGATTTCAGTTTGGCAGAATTATCTGGCAACAAATTAACCTTTAGTAACCACATGATCACTGTACATAAGTGGTGAAGTTACTGTAATTTCTTTGGGAACACAAACAATGTCTAGTATGTTCCGTCCCCTGGTAGTTTTTTTTTTTTACAATCTGAAGCAATAATTGTTCCTGAATATACGTTGTGAATAATTTCCTTATTAATATTGTAGAATCAATATTATTCCAGTCTGTTTCTGGTAAGTTTAAGTCCCCAACTAATATTATTCTTCCCTCCTGTGTTTCATGCAAGAAATGTATGAATTCTTCTAGGTCATCTGCTCTTAACTTTGGTGGTCTGTATACTCCCAACAATTGTTATATGTTCCAGGGTTGTCTTTATTATCACACTTACACACAGTCTATAGTGTTGATGTTGCCACTGACCATGTAATAATCACAGGTCTCATAACCATCTTTAATCCCTATCATAACACCGCCACCTGAATTTTTAATTAGAATGTATGTTACAGTAAATACATTATACACTGACAGAACTGGTTTCCGGTCATTGTTCTTTAACCATGTTTCTCAAACAATAACAACATCAATCTTGTGGGAACATAGCACATTTTCCAATAAAAAAAGTTTATTATTAATGTTCCTAGCATTAACAACTATCAGAGATGCATCAAATGTCTGTGGGCTGTTAAATTTTTGACATGGCAAAAATCCTGCCTAGTGTTTGTCAAATATTGCTAAATATCTGCAGCAAAAATGTTCTTCCCTGATCTAGACAAATGCACACCATCCTGTCTGAACATGTGTGCACAAAACAAGGCTTGGATGCGCTACACATTCCTTTTTTTTTAAAACAGGACATTTTTTCCATGTAGGTATTTACCCCAAAAAATCTTTTCATTCACAGTGACCTGACTATCCTTTCTATAGGTGATTTGTGAAAAATACGTCATTAACACCAGTACAAGCAATGCTATCTTAAGAGGGCTGTCCGTTCCCTACTAACAGTCAGCAAATCCTTGCGGGTGACATAATTTGTACCAACGTGAATAAAAACAGATCCATACCTCCTTTACATTAAGGCGTTCCAAGGCTTGTCTCTCATCATCTGTTTTCACTCTTGGCAAGCATAACACTATTTGAAGTTCATTATCTCTGCAAATATAGGCATCAGTTCCTCTACTAATTGAATCTCCATTTACAAAAATATCTTTGGTGGGCAACTGTGAAGAATCTTCAGCTTCTAATACAGTAATAACTGCTCTGTCAATTGTTACAAAGGATAGATCTTCATCACTATTAGTCTTATTAATCCCACTGTTTCCATTGTGTATTAAATTCTCATACAGCTGGTGTAAATCCACAGATTGAGTCATGTAGTCAGCATCTGTCTTTCTCTTTTTTTTCTTGCAGTAATGTTCTTCAATCCTTCCATGTTCAATTTTGATTTCTTCCCTTTGACTTGCTCCTTGCCTCTTTTTTCTACCTTCTCCATTGGAAAGATGATGCCTTTTTCTGTAGACCCAAGGTTTTCCTATAGAAAAAAGTGCCCTTTTTACTACATATTCTCTTTCCTTTACAGTCATTAATCATTTTATTTTTTTCCTTATTTGTTGTGAACTTCTTCCTTTCTTTCTTTTTTTTTTGTTTCCTTCTAAACAAACTGGATCCTCAGATTGCTGAATACTTGCATCCAGAATTCGAGTCGTCAAGCGACATTGTCTTGTTTCATAGGGGTTGAATGATCTTTGCAGAAAATAGATGCATCATTTCCTAAGTGTTCTATTTGTTGTATGCCCAACAGTTTATCCATCCAGTCATTAATATGTGAAACAGTTCTCCAAGCCATGCCAATTGCACAAGTGCAGTCATCATCAAGTCTAGATTTACTTCTAACAATTAAGCAAAACGTCCAGCTTTTGACATGAGGAACACAGATCACCAACGTTATCAGCAGTTACCTTTAAATATGCGTAGCATTTATTACACTGTACAAGATATTTGTGCATTAGGAAATCATTAATTGCATACTCATTTAAGGAATCCATATTCAGCTTCAAATGAATACAGTATTACAAAAGAGAAGATCAAAATCAGTAATCGGAGAATTCAGAGAGAACTTTTGTCAACTTCTGTGACAAAAAAAAAATCACACTAGCACTATACAACTAAATAAAGTACAGTAACCATACAAGTTCTACAAGCCAGACAAAAGTTGTAATTCCTTTACTATCGCTCGCAGTAACACTTCTTATTGATAGTAAAGATAAATAAGTTACAAACGTAGTTAGGATTGTTCAGATATGCTCAAGATTTTCCTGTGAGCAGTCTGTGTAAATTTATAGCTGTCTAGGCCCCTTGGGGTGGCTAGAGTTTGTCTGTCTAAAACCTTTCCCTTTCTAACAACCAGCAGTGCAATTAAAGGTGAAAGAACAAAGTATGAATCAAAGTAAATCTTGTTAACAAGCAGTTTCTTCAACCTGCAAACAGTGAAAGCAGTCTGTCATCAAGAAGATTCTTCACACCTTGGACTTGCATAGGGAGCTCTGATATCATTTGGATAAAACTAAGATTTGCAAATCTGAGCAGCTTTTTGATCTGAAGTAGGAGATTCATTTGTCTGCAACCTGTGGGTTATGGATCCGATATCGGATCCGAACCGGCATGGTTTACCAGCTATGGATCCAAGCTCTCAGCTCCTCCCCTCACCCATAATACCCTGCTGTACCCTCATGACCCCAGATCTCGTTTGCCGCGCATGGTGACCAGATTGTTTTTCCAGCTCTCCAGCTAAGTGATAGTTTTCAGCGTTTAAATTGTAAAATTTAAATAATTTTTTGGTTGATTTGTATGAAAGTGTAGGTTTCCCTTTTTGTATTACTACTTTTTTTAGAGTTTAATCTAAAATTTATATCCCTCCCCTCGCTGGTAGCGTAGTGAGTGTGTTGGGCCTGTGAGTGATTTTGTTTTAGTTACTTACCTTAGTTATAGTAACTGTTATTTGTTAGCTTGGGATGTCTGAGCAGCCCAAAGCTATTTTTTCTAAATGCTCCGAGTGTGGCCATAAGCTTTCCCCAGCTGATGGCCACACTCGGTGTGTTAGATGCCTGGGGGTTGAACACCTCACATCTGGATGTTCCATTTGTGCAGGGTTCAACCCCAGGGCATTGAAGGAGCGGAGGTCCAAGCTTGTTTTGGCGGGCCTTTTACCGCCGGACTCTGCTCCGACCTCCGCTCCTTCGGGGGTAACCGTCCCCACGGTTATTCCCTCTCCGGCTCCCCCTCCTCCTCCTGGGACTCAACCTCCCGCTTCTGGTTCGGAGGAGAGGGATGCTAGAAAAAAGGGACCGGAGGGAGAAGCACCATAAGCGGCGGGCCGAGACCTCTGTTTCGGCCCCGCCAGCCAAGCGGGCTTCTCCCCCGGCTCCATTGTCAGCTGGATCTCCTCCTCCTCGGCTCCGGTCTCCAGTGTGTTTTTCACCGAGACCTGAGGAGGAGGAGACACGATCTCCGTCGAGGCTATCGAGGAGGCACTCAAGGCCTACCTCGGTAGCCTCGTCGAGATCTACGTACAGCCTATCGGATGCTGATCTGGACCGGATGATGAGAAGGTTCATCCAGGCCCAGATGCAGATGGGAGTGCTCTTGCCTCCCCCCCGGGGGGGAGCTCGACCCCCTTTTTCAAGCCGATTGCTCCTTCTCCGACCCGCTACCCGGGTTCGGAGCAGTTGGAGCCGAGCAGCTTCGGAGTCGGAGGTGGGTCGGCGCCGATAGTACTTGGTACTTCGGATCCGACCCTGCCCTCGAGTGCATCGGATCCGACCTCTCGGAGCCTGGATCCGAGCCTCGGATCCGGGGGGATCAGTGCTCCTTCGGCGCCGTCTGTGTCGGAGCGCACTGTCCCTTCGGATCCGAGCGCTTCGGCGCCGGCTCCGATCCACTCTTCGGATCCGAGGGGGAGCCGATTGTCGGATCCTTTGGTCGAGGTCGGCTCCCCTTCGGCGTTTGATGTAGTGGAGAGGGCCCTGTTGAGGGTCTCCGGACCCCCGGCACTTGTTTCGGCTCCGTCCCGCGCTCCCACTGCACTGGGTCAGGCTTCCACCATCCGGCCCTTGGGACAGCCCGCTTCTATGCCCCAAGCTGTTCCCCTGGAACAGGTTGCTGCTTGCGAGGAGTCCTCTGACAGCCCCCCAGAGGATGTTCCTCGCAAGCATACGTGCAAAAGGAGGCACATTGACTCCCCCGAGTCTCTCACCGAGGACACGGATTTGGAGGAAGGGGAAGGCTCCCCACGGTCACCCCCCGAGGATGTCTCATTTGGAGACATCATGGAAATGCTCCGTATAAGGGGGGGGTGGTCTGCCCCAAGTCTTCCTCGGACGAGTCCGTGTTCTTGGAGGCACTTGAAGCGGGCCCGTCTACCTCTTGGGTGTCCCCTCCTGCCGACCCCCTGGTGGACCTCATTACCACCAGGGCGTGGAAGGAACTGGACACCGTGGAGCCAATCCCTAAGAGGCCCGACAGGATCCTCAGCCCACCGTCTGACCGTGCCCATTGGAGTAAGGGGCCTCCGGTAGATGCCATGTTGATGGCGGCCACCAAGAGGGAACTTGCTCAGGAGAGTCCCTCAGTCCATCCCCCGAGCAAGGAGTCTCGGATGATGGACCGCTTGGGGAAGCGGATGTTTAGTTCAGCGACCTTCTCTGTAAGGGCGCTGAACTACCTGGCACACGTTATTAGGATGCAGCGAGATCTCATTAAAGAATACGCTGCATCTCCCCCAGAGTCCATGTCGGAGGAGGACAAAGTGCTGCACTCCACCCGCATGGCCACTCTTAGATCAGTTAGCAATACCTCTATGCGGCTACTCTCCCATGCTACGGAAGGCGCCGCTACCACTAGACGTCAGGCCTGGCTCCGTCATTGCGATTTCTCTGAGCCCTTCAAAGCGTCATTTGCGAACGCCCCCTTTGATGGTTCTGCCCTCTTTGGCAAAACCGTTCGCGACACTTTGACCCAGAGCGAGAAGGACGGGAAGACGCTGTCTGCCGTCGGAATCCGCTTCTCTGCACCCCAGAGGCCCTATTCTAGGAACCAAAAGGGTCAGAAGAAGATGTGGTTCCGGAAGTCGCAGCAATCCCAGCCTGCACCGGACAACCAGTCCTTCCGTGGCAGAGGAGGACGGGGAGGACGCCGCCCTAGAGGCAGAGGGGCTCCCAGGAACTTCGGGTCCAGAGAACCCTTCTCTGAACGGCCCGCGCAGCAACCCTGAGGGATTGCCCGGCTGCTCCACTCTGGAGGCAGTCGGGGGACGTTTTTCGGGGCACCTAGCGGCATGGGAGTCCATAACATCGGACCGCTGGGTTCTCCATATCATATCCAGAGGATACCGCATCCCTTTTCGTCACTTACCAAAGTTGAAGTCCCTCCCAGACGTTCCACCCGGTCAACGGGAGGCCGCTTTGGCAGAAATTGGCCATCTGCTAAAGAAAAGAGCCATCCAGCCCGTCCCCCCAGACCAGATCGGATCAGGGTTCTACTCCAGGTTCTTTTTATTGCCAAAAAAGACGGGGGATCTAAGACCAATTTTAGACCTTTCTTTCTTGAACCTGGCAGTCCCCAAGGAAAAATTCCGAATGGTCACTCTACAATCTATTCTCCCCCTTCTGGGAGAAAATCACTGGATGTGTTCTATAGACCTCAAAGATGCGTACTACCACATCCTGATGGACAGGCGCTCCAGGAGGTTCCTCCGCTTCCGGCTGGGAGCCAGTCACTACCAGTTCCGGGTCCTTCCCTTTGGTCTCACCACAGCCCCCAGGGTGTTCACCAAAGTATTAGCAGTGGTAGCGGCCCACCTGAGGCTTCAGGGGGTGCAGGTCTTCCCCTACCTGGACGACTGGCTCCTTGCCACCCCAACAAGGCATCTACTACTATTGGCGCGAGACTCCTTTCTCCATCTTGCTCCCATTCTGGGCATTACAATAAATACAAAGAAATCCAACCTGGCGCCCACACAGCTCTTAGATTTTATAGGGGCCAGGTTAGACACAAGGAGTTTAAAAGCCTTCCTCACTGTGGACAGAGTTCAAAATCCGCAGCTCCAGGTGCGGGCCATTCTCCACTCAAGTTCTGTTCCGGCGGAGTTGGTCCTGAGGGCTCTAGGGTCCATGGCATCTGCTATAGCACTTCTTCCTCTTGCCAGGCTCAATATGCGCATCCTCCAGTGGACTCTCTTAGTACAATGGTCTTACCTTGCTCTCCCTATGCATCATCCCATTGCGATCAGCAAGGCTTGCAAGCGGTCCCTCCTGTGGTGGCTTCACTCCCCAGATCTCCACGGAGGCCGCCCATTTTGTGCTTCTCCCCCTCTCGCCACGGTGACCACGGACGCCTCCCGCCTCGGGTGGGGGGGGCATTTTGCGGGCCGGACCGTCCAAGGCACGTGGAACGATTCAGAGACCTTACTGCATATCAACGTTCTAGAGATGAGAGCAGTGCTCTTAGCGTTGCTAGCACTTCAGGACTTTCTTCCCTTGGGAACAATTGCGATTCAATCGGACAACATGTCAGTTGTCTGGTACATCAACAAGCAAGGGGGAACGAGGTCTTACCCTCTTTGTCGAGAAGCCATGAGAGTTTGGGAATGGGCAATCTCCACCAACCGCTTTCTAATAGCAACGCACATTCCGGGTCGGTCCAACATCCTGGCGGACAAGCTCAGTCGCACCATTCTGACTCCTTACGAGTGGTCTCTCAATTTTCAAGTAGCGGAACGCATATTCGCACCGTGGGGAACTCCTTCATGCGATCTTTTTGCCTCTCCCTCAAACACCAAGTGCGACAGCATTCTTGCTCTGATACCTCCTCCAGGAGGTTCTCCAAGAGACGCTCTGGTGCATGCTTGGCCACCCGGTCTTCTGTATGCTTATCCACCCTTGCCTCTGATGCTCCAAGTTCTTCAGAAAGCCTCTCGGGTGGGTTGCAGAATGATTCTCATTGCTCCGTTTTGGCCTCGACAGATCTGGTTCCCCTTCCTAAGGTCTCACTCGGTGAATCCTCCTTGGATTCTAGATCCCATTCCGGATCTGATATCTCATCCATCCTGCATATCTCCTCCGAACCTGAACAACCTGAAGCTGACCGCTTGGCTGCTCCAGTTCCACTCTTGATCAGGACTCCCGGTATTTCGTCCCCTGTTAAGGCGATCCTGGTGGCAGCTCATAAACCATCCACTAGGAAAGTCTACAGCAGCAAGTGGAAACGGTTTTCTTTGTGGGCGGAGCGGCAAGGCCTGAATCCCTTCACGGTTCCTCTCCCTTTAGTGCTTGATTTCTTAACCACTCTTTTTAACGATGGTGCCAGCAGTTCCACAGTCAAAGTACAACTGGTGGCAATTTCACATTATCACATTGGTCATGACTCTAGTCCACTCATGTCAGCCAAGTTGTGTAAAATTTTCCTTAAAGGTACTTTCCTTCTCAGGCCCCCTGTAAAACAAGCGGTTCCTCCCTGGGACCTCTCCCTTAGTTCTCCAGGCCTTGACCGCCCCCCCCCCTTTGAACCAGCGGCTACGGTGGATCTCAAATTCTTGTCTTTCAAGACGGCTTTTTTAGTAGCCATTACATCGGCCAAGAGAGTTTCAGAGCTCCAAGCATTATCAGCTAAACCTCCTTACTTGATCTTTCATCCGGACCGTGTTTACCTCAGGACCAACCCGTCCTTTCTTCCTAAAGTAGCTTCTGAAGCAAACATTAATCAATCCATTAACCTCCCTGTTTTCTTTCCTAAATATGAAAACAAAGGTGAATACAAGCTTCACTCCTTAGATGTTCACAGGCAACTTAGATTTTATCTAAACAGAACGGCAGGTCATAGGCAATCCGACCAGCTGTTCATTTCCTTTGCTAAATTTAATTTGGGCAAGCCAATTTCTAAAGTATCTCTGTCTCGCTGGATTTCACAGTGTATCTTATTGGCTTATCAAGCTTCAGGAAGGCCCGCACCGGAGGGTGTACACGCCCATTCAACCCGGTCAGTATCTACCTCGGCAGCCTTTAAGGCTAGGATTCCTCTAGATGATATTTGTGCAGCAGCCACGTGGGCTTCATCTCATACTTTTATTTCCCACTACAAGTTGGATCTTGCATCTAGGGGTAGAGCATCCTTTGGCTCTGCGGTGCTCTGGAATATCCTTCCATGATGGCCGCCCAAGATTCAGGTAGCTGGGGACTCTGTCCCACAGGTTGCAGACAAATGAATCTCCTACTTCAGATTTAGAAGTTATGTACTCACCATAACGTTCCATCTGAGTAGGTGTATTCATTTGTCTGCAACCATCCCGCCCTCCTATCCCCCTGGCCTTTCAGTTTCCTGCATATTATGTGTTACCCTTTTCAGGGGTTTTTTGCTGTTGGCAAACTCCATCTGAGGTCATGAGGGTAGAGCAGGGTATTATGGGTGAGGGGAGGAGCTGGGAGCTTGGATCCATAGCTGGTAAACCATGCTGGTTCGGATCCGATATCGGATCCATAACCCACAGGTTGCAGACAAATGAATGCACCTACTCAGATGGAACGTTATGGTGAGTACATAACTTCTAATTTCTTTTCATCTGAGGTCATTGGGTTTGGCTGTTTCTAAGCAAGCCATCTCCTACTGGAATCCTGAGGACATTCATTTTTGTTCTTTACTGACGAAAGACATTTACCATGAAAAGACTCTCTACCAGGGCTGTTGCCTCCTCTGGTGCTTTTTTCAAGGGGGCAGATACCAGTTCCATCCGTGAGGCTGCTACTTGGTCTTCTGTTAATACCTTCACTAAGCATTGCTAGTAGGATGTTATTTCTATGGCTAGAACCTGGTTTGTCAGGGCTGTCCTGCATGGGATTTTGAGGGTTCTTCAGTGGTGTCCTCCTCCCAGGTTTCCTCTTGAGCTTTTGCAGTTTCCCTACAGATGTTCATCGTGTTACACTGCTGCAGTCATTACACTTGGGTTATTCTGCCGTCAGGTGGTTCCCCAGTCGGCCTGAGTTCCAAAGTCTTGGTCTGCCGTCGGTTGCTGACGCCTCCTCCCTGACGTCAGTGCGACAGGGGTATATAAGATGCAGCCAACGCCATTTTCTTCAGTCTTTCTTGCCGCGCAGTGCCCGAAGCAAAAGCAGTTCAAGTGCCGGTCGGCCGACTCCTTGGATTTTCATTCTGAATCCAGAACCGAAGTCTTCTACAAAGCTAAGTACCCCATTGGGGAAACTTTTTCTTGCCTCGGACCGATGTCATTAAAAGTCAATAACTGTATTTCTTGTGGGAAGCAAATACCTCATAAGGATTTCCATTCCTATTGTATCCCATGCCTAGGCCCAGACCACGACGTCACTGGTTGTCGGTTTTGTGCTAAGTTTAACAAGCGCACTATTAAACATCGGTTTGATTTTGTCCAACATTATTTTGGCAGAAAATTTAATTACACCATGCCGTCGGACCTTCCGACGACCGGAATACATAAAAAGTGCAAAGACAAGGACCTTCTACAGAACCACAGGCCACCTCCGACTCCCACATGGAGATGGCTGGGCCTTCAGGCGCACAAGTTTTTCAGCCTACCGAGGCTAACCCTTCAGAGGGATTCGGAGTAGCTGAGCAACCCGAAGCTTCAGAGGGTGTTTTCAGACCTACTCAGTTAACCATTAAAACCCCCTGCTAAGTCTAAGCCTGCTTTAAAAACAAAGAAACAAATACAGCATTCACCAGGACAGGCCTCCATGCCTAAGAAACAAATGCTCAAAATGGCCGAAGACCTAATCACTCTGATTAGGGGGTCCCATTCCCCTCCTGATAAAAGGCCCAGACAGGATGCAGACTGACTCATCCGACCAGGTGTCCATTTCTTCAGATTCATCCTCAGACCTAGGATATTCTTTACCCCCTTATGAGGACTCTGATGCTGAGGAATCAATTCCATCAGCCTCTCCGCCTGAGGACTACTCCTTTGGGGAAACCTTACATACCATGAGGGAGCATTTCCACTGGGAAGGCCAGGATTACTCTGAATCCAAGAAAAGGCTCAGAGACTTACTTTTATTACCTCAACACAGACCCCTTGCTATTCCGCCAGTGTTAGACATTGTGGATGATGTGCATACTGAATCCAGCCTAAATCCTGACTCCTTACCTCCAGCCCCAGTTAAACTTGACAGATACTAGAGTCCCTGACTCTCACAAATTTCTGCATAAAAGCCCTATTGCTGATCCTGAAACTATTTCTCAGGGACCCAAAGGGATTAAGGCCTCATCAGCAAAAAATCCAGTCCCCTCTGACAGATTCCAGAGCATTAGACAGATGGGGAAAGAAAGTATATACGTCTGCAACCTTAGCAATGAGAGCCTTAAATTGCCAGTTTCACATGCTAAAATATCAGCAATTTTTGATGTCTCAGTTAAAACACAAAATGCTTCCAGATTCAGATCCTCCTAATTTTAAAGAAATGCAGGATTTATTGCATGCAGCTGAACAAGTGGGAAAGCATACTTTGCAATGTGGTTTTGATTCTTTAGAGGCCTCTTGTAGAGCAGTAGTTGCAGGCTTTGTCATTAGAAGGCATGCTTGGTTAAAAGAACATACGTTACCAGATCATGTTGAAGCAAAATTATTGGATGCACCTTTACAGCAGGATGTGTTGTTTGGTGTTAAGGCAGAAGAGGTATTAAAGAAAATGGAGAATAAGGCAAAATCTATGCAAACTGTAAAGGATTTCTTACAGGTTCAGCAACCAAGATTTAGCAGAAATTGGCCCTTTCCGGCTACAGACAGACCTCAAAGGGGCATATACAGACGTCCGAGAGGTAGAGGTCAACCACAAGGTCCTTACAGGCCTCGACAATGGGGTGCACCAGGCCAGAAAGAAGGAGAACACAGGCCCCAACCATATAAAAAGCAGCCTCAATGACTTCCCATTACAGCTGCCAAACTACTCTCTCTTGGCAGCCCCCCTTGGGAGGGAAACTAGCACTTTTCTATCACAATTGGCATTGGATCACCAAAGACAAATGGGTTCTCAACATTGTATCTCAGGGTTACAGGTTCCACTTTCACACTCTGCCAAGGTTAAAAGGAATGTCAAATCTGCCACCAAATCAATGGGCAAAGGCTCAAAAACAAATTACAGCACTCATGGAAATGAGAGCTATTCAAGAGGTACCACCACAAGAGCAAGGACAAGGATTTTATTCAAGATTCTTTCTGGTTTCCAGAAAGGACAAAGCCTGGAGGCCCATTCTGGATCTTTCTTCTCTAAACACTTACCCGGATGTTCCGAAATTCAAAATGTTGACGCTACAGCAGCTTCTTCCCATGCTGGGCAAGAAAGCTTGGCTCGTGACCTTGGACCTCAAGGAGGCATACCTGCATGTCCCTATCAGACGAAACTGCAGAAGATACCTCAGATTCATAGCAGGTTCAATGCACTATCAATTCTCTGCACTGCCCTTTGGCTTATCTACTGCACCCAGGGTCTTCACAAAGTGCCTCGCACCAGTAATTGCATTTTGCAGACAGAAAGGAATTCAAATTTATCAGTACCTGGACGACTGCCTGATTCAAGCAGAGAAGCAAGGACATTCTTCTAGAGAATCTGGCGTTTGTAAAACAGTTATTACGTTGCGTGGGGTACACAGTAAACGAGAAGAAATCAAAACTAGTGCCCTCACAAGGGATAATATTCCTGGGTGCCAGCTTGAACACAATGGCCCAGATGGCTTATCTCACGCCAGACAAGCAAGGACAACTGACTCTATACTTTCAATTGATGGCAACAAAAACCCAACTCCCTGCAAGAAAAATTCTGCAGGCCTTGGGTTACATGGCATCTTGCATACTACTAATTCCATATGCCAGACTGCATATGAGGAAACTACAATGGTACCTAAAGAGTGTATGGTCTCAACACTGTCAAAGCTTGGAAACAGTTATACCACTAATTCCTTGCCTTCAACAGGAGTTTTGATGGTGGGCTCAAGCTTGTCACCTCAACAAGGGACAGCTTTTTACTCGACCCACAGCCAGGCAAACACTGACAACAGATGCATTGGATTACATCTGGGGAACACTCATGGCAGGAAAATGTATTCAGAGCAAGTGGCCTGCAGAACAAAGGCATCTTCACATCAATCAAAAAGAGATGTTAGCTGTACTGAATGCCCTTATAGCTTTCAAGGACCTGCAGCATCCAGGACAACTATTACTAAAAACAGACAACACCACAGTTATGTGGTACATAAACAAGCAAGGGGGGCACTCACTCCTCCCCCCTCTGCAAACAAGCCATGACCTTGTGGAACACAGCTCTAAACCATCAAGTTCATCTGCAAGCACAATTCCTGCCAGGAGAGAAAAACACACTGGCAGACGACTTTGCAGAAGCATCATGGATCCCACAAATGGGAATTGAATCCACAAATATTCAGAATGATAACACAGAAATGGTGGAGCCCGGACATAGATCTGTTTGTATCCCCAATGAACTGCCAGCTACAGAAATTCTGCACAAGGAGTTACCATCCACAAGCATGGAAAGTGGATGCCCTCTCATTCAGCTGGAAAAACCTACAAGTATACGCTTTCCCTCTACTAACTCTCCTTCCAAAGGTTCTCATAAAAGCCAGGCAAGAAGAGCCACAGATGATCCTGATTGCTCCAGACTGGCCACGCCAGCACTGGTACCCAATTTTAAAGAATTTAGCACAAGAACCACCCTGGATATTGCCTCAAATCCCGCATTTGCTGACTAAGCACAACAGTCAGATACTTCACAGTCAGCTAAAGACCTTAAACCTAGCTGCATGGAAAATTCCTTAGTCAAGCAAGCAGTGCCTCTCTCCAAAGCTGTTATGGATGTCATTCTGGAGGCCAGAAGGCCTAGTACTAGGAAAGCCTATTCGGATAAATGGAAGAGATTCTGTGCTTGGAACCAGGCTCACAGCCTTGACCCGCTTGTCCCAAACATTCCTCAGATTCTACAATGTTTAACTGAGATGCTGGACAAAGGCCTCTCTTTTTCATCCATCAAGATCCACACCTCTGCCATCACTGCTCATTACAACACGGATCCTCCAATTTTTTTACCTCAGAGGGGCTAAAAACATAAGACCGCCCCGTAGAGCACCTACTCCAACTTGGGACCTTAACTTTGTTTTGGAAAAATTTACTTTACCTCCCTTTGAGCCAGCTAACACAGCAGAATTAAAATATATTTCTTGGAAAACTGCTCTGCTCCTGGCAATAACATCAGCTCGAAGAGTTTCAGAATTACAGGCATTAATGGCAGTGGAACATTTCCTCATTTTCCACCAGGACAGGGTGTCCTTAAGAACTAACCCTACGTTTATGCCAAAGGTGGTATCAAGTGTGGCTCTAAACCAAACTATTCAGTTGTCAACTTTTTATCCAAAACCACAGAATAAAGGGGAGAGACTACTGCATTCTTTGGACATTCACAGGCAGTTACGCTTCTGCTTGAATAAAACCAAAGCTTTCAGAAAATCTGAGCAATTACTGGTAGCATATGCTACAGGAGCACAGGGAAAAGCCATTTCAAAACAGACCATTTCAAAATGGATAGGACATTGCATACATTTCTGCTACACACAGCATGGGAAACCTATACCTAGCAGCATTAGATCTCACTCCACCAGGGCAACAGCTACTTCAACTGCCTACCTCAGAGGAGTGCCTACCAAGGACATTTTGGAAGCAGCAGCATGGAGTTCTGTGCATACCTTCACCAAGCATTACCATCTGCCTTTATACTCTAAATCCAGAGCTGGCTTCGCCACTGCTGTGCTGCAGGGCCTTATAGCCACACCTAATGCCTTATAGAACCAGCCACCCTACCTCAGCTTTGGGATTCTACCCAAGTGTAATGACTGCAACAGTGTAACACGATGAACATAGTACAGTTTTGTACCTGCCATAAATGTAGATGTTCGAGTGTATACACTGCTGCAGTCCAGGTTACCTCCCTCCTTCCCCTCTTACTTGCTGGTACGTACCTATATAATCTACCCTTTACTACCTATGGGGAGTATTTGCTGGTAACTAAAAGTTGTTTGCTTTTCCTATCTATGTTTTATTAGCAATTTGAATTGCCTATCCATTTGGGGGCACCTGACATCTGGGGCAAGAAAAACTGAAGAAAATGGTGTCAGCTGCATCTTGTATACCCCTGTCGCACTGACGTCCGGGAGGAGGTGACAGCAACCGACGCCGGACCTAAACTTTGGAACTCAGGCCAACTGGGGAACCGCCTGATGGCAGGATAACCCAAGTGTAATGACTGCAGCAGTGTATACACTCGAACATCTACATTTATGGTAGGTACAAAACTGTACTTTATGAATACTGCAGCAGTGATATGGAAGGACATATTACAGTTGTGTAAAAGTGTACAAGTAGATGTCTTTTTCACTGTTGCAGTATTTGCTCCCTCCTCTATGCCCTCTTTCCTCTAGCCTGTTCATCCTTGCCCTCCTGGCAAAGCGACTCCTTCTCCCTTTCTTCTTCTTGGATGCACATGTTCTTCCTTGTCCCTAGGGACATTCTCTTCTTCCACCAGGCTTTTTCATTTTAGTGTTTATCTGTATGGCACCTTTATGCCCTATGCCTTGCACAGGGAGTTTGTGTGTGACGTACGGTGCCTGAAAGTACTAAAAGCTTTGGTATACTGGCTGGATGTTGGGCTGCCCTTGGCAGGAGATCACTTCTGTTACGAATTCTGCAACAGTGAAGAGAAGGACATCTTCTGTTATGGTAAGATTATGTATAAAACAAAAAACTGACTGTAGAAACGCTGAACTGTTTAAATACCAAACAAATGCAAAGCTATCGGGTAAAAAAACTTCATCCTGCTAACAATTCTAGAAAGTAATCCAATTTAAATAATCCAAAAATTAGCACATGACAACAGCCATGCAATAAAAACCTACCAAGTAATTAAAGTGCCTCATCAAATAGATGCATAAAAATCATAAGAATGAAAACAGAAATATATAGCAGATATAAATCAATGAAGTTTGACTTGTTTCTTAACTAAAACTGGTTTGATGATAACTGCATTATTCAGACCAGGTTTTTGGTCAGCCCCCAATCTTAAGATCCAACTGTATTCATTATATTCTAAGGTATTGTTGAGATCACCACCCCTAATATACCTCTGTACTACACCTATCACTTTAAATCTAAACTCATTGGTTCCATCAGTGTCCAAGATATATTACTTAATGTGTTTGGTTAAAATCTTCCTACGTATATCTGGCTTATTCTCAATCATGCGATCTTTAAATCTGTGACTGCACTTCCTGACCTAGAAGGTTTAGCTGAATTATCCCCATTTTCATTTTCACTCAAAATTGTTTCTGGGTTATTTTATCATAGTCTGTTTCCTGAAATTCTCTTGCCATCTCCTGCATTTGTTCCCTATATTGATTATGTGTAGTATTTAATCTAATCACCCTAGTAAATTGGTCTCTTACAATCCCATTAAAAATATGTGGAGCATGCATACTGTCTGTGTATATCGATTTGTATGGACTTCCTTTTTGTAAACAGTAGTATCTAAGGTGGTTCTTTGTTATCCAGTCTAACGTCTAAGTAAGTAGTAGAAGAAGCCGAACAAGACATTTTAAATTTTAAAAAATCTATAGAATTGTCAAGGTATCGAACAAAGACATTTAACTAGTCCTCACTCCCATTCCAGATTAATAAGCAGTCATCCACAATATGTTTATATAATAGTATGTGGGCATTCAAAAATTTTTTTCACTAAAAATAAATTCACTTTCCCACTAATTTAGAACCAGGTTCGTACAAGTGTTAGCCATGTGAGTAGTAACCATGGCAACAACTGTGACTTATAGGTAAAGCTGTTTGTCTTTCGTCGTTTTCCCGGTAAAGGGTCACTACAGCGGAACTCCAGTCCTCTAATGATTGGCAGTAGATTTTTACGTAACGCCGAGATGCCAGCTCAATGCCCAACCTTCAACGAAGGCACGGCCATTTACACACGCATGTCTTTCGAACGCTACCCAACCACGGGGAGGACATGCAAAAACATTCTTAGTCAGTACAGTTTCTAAAAGTTGGCAAACATTCTCAGTGTCTCTTACAGCCATACTAGTATTAGCACAGAGAAAAATTTGAATAGCATTAATTCCATAATCATTTGGTATCAGTGAAAAGAGAGTTGGTGTCAAGTGTAACTAATAGAAAATCATTTATAGGGTTTGTGCAACACCATTGAAGTAGCTGGGTTAAGAAATCCCCCATATCCTTTATATAACTTTTACAGAGTGGGAGGTATTTTCCCAATACAATTTGTAAATATAGCAAAATAGGTTCTGTAACCCATCCCTTACCTGAGACGGTGTGTGTCATGGGGGGGATGGGCTAGAAGTTTATGTATTTTCAGAAGTCCATATAACTGAGGAATAATGGGGCAAGAAACCATGAAATAAAGTAAATCAATAGATATATCATTGTCAATTTCCATTTCCTAAATTAACATATTTACATCTGCTTTGCAGTGTGAAGTTGCTCTATCTCGCCTTTCATTCTTTACTGATGGGTTCGGAGCCGATCCTCTGCTCCGACTTGGCCAACTGCAAAAGCTCAAGGTCTTCAACCAGCTCAAGGCCAACTCCCGATCCCATGATGCACCCTGATGTTCCCTCAGATTTCGTTTGCCACTGCAACTTGATTGGACTTTCACCAGCTCTGGCCAGTGAATAACATTTCTTCTTTCAGTATTATAGCTTTAGTTTTTGGCAAAATTTAGTAAAGTAGCATTAATAGTAGTTAGACTGTTTAGGCTTGTGGTTATAGTTGCATTGGATTAGATATTTAGTCTTTAAGGCCGTTTTTTGTGGTTAGGCCTTCTATTCTCCCTATCTCTCTTAGTGTGTTTAAGAGGAATTAATGGCCACGTTTTTCTTTTAGACCTTTTAATTCTTCTTTCTCTTAGTTTAAAGTGTGTTAGCTCTTTCGTAGAGCATATAGATAGATAGATATAGCATAATTAGTGTGTTTAATAGTGTTAGCCCGTAGTTTTTCATATGGTACAGAGGTTCTTCTCTGTTAGTGTGTGTTTAGCCCTTTCATTTTTTACAGGACTTATACTTACATTTTCTTCCTATTTAGTAAAGTAGTGCCGTTTTTTAGGCCATTAGGTTTCTATTTCTTATTAGTGTTAGTGTGCAGTTGCGCCCTTCTTTTTACACAGGGCGTATAAATAATTTGTGTGTTTTGATTAGTTTAAGCCCTTCTATTACAAGGCTTAAATAGTTGTGTGAATTGCTTGTGGAAGATGTCACATCAGGAGAAAGAGAAAGCCAAGTCTGGCTTTAAGAAGTGCCCTAGATGTGGACAAAAGATGTCCATAACAGATGGACATATTGAATGTGTGTACTGCTTGGGTGAGGTTCACCTGCAAGAAAGCTGCTCTATATGCCATTCCTTCAGCTCGAGTGTTGCATGAGAGGAAGGGAAAGTTGATGGATAAAGGTCTGCTTAAATCATCTTTTCAGGAATCCTTGTATAAGCCAGACAAACACTCAGAAGACGGAGCCATTAAAATCTCCATCTACATCACAGTCTGCTTCCAGTAAAGCATCAACATCGGTTCTACAGCCTTCGGAATAGACTGTCGTTATGGTTCAGAGCCGGTCCCCCACCTTGGAGCCGGTATCTCCAACCTTAATGTCTCCTATGCTACAATCGGTGGCCTCATCGCATTCCTCACGGGCCACAAGTAGACTGATCTGGATGTGGACCGTGTGGTGAAGAAGCTCCTACAGATACCGGCGCTAGCACAAATTTTATCGGCACCGACCCATTGGGCTTCAGAGCCGATCTTAGTTCCTCCTACATCTTCTGTTCCTCCTCTGACTTGCACGGACGTTTCAGAGCCGGAGAGTGCAGAACTGATCATGGACCCTTGGGGTCTGACACCTTTTATAGGTTTGTTGGCCCCGACTGCCCGGATACCCTCAGCTTCGACTGAGGAATCTCTGGGCTGACACTCACCGGTCGGGTCCAGGGAGGATAGTCAGACCGACTTCATCTGCTGAGGCCTTGGCTCGGGTGAGCTCGGCCCTGACCTCTGGCTCAGAGCCCTCTGTACCAGCGCAGACCAGTTCCTTCGAAACTTCGTATCCAAGGTATTCTTCTGGTCTGGACCGAGGGGCCTTCGAAGCTATGAGGGCGGCTTTGTCCACCCCGACAACCACTCCATCATTTTGAGCAGCTGCCTCCCTTAAAGCACCTGTGTCTGCCTCTTCATCACACGCTGCTTTGAAGCTTAGAGACCCTGAGCCTTCGGAAGCTCCATTGGGTGAGCCATGTTATTCCGAGACCTCTCCAGAAGCCCACACTGAAGAAGTGCCTGGGAAGATACTCTGCAAGAGGAAGCATTTGGACTCCCCATAGGAGTTAGTCACTTTGGATACTGACTTAGATGAGTTAGAAGAGTCACACGGTCCCCTCAGAAGATATCTCCTTTGCAGATATCTTGGAGATCCTTAAACAGAGGGGTGGCTGATAATCCCTTAATCCTTCTGATGATGAGTCAGATGTTCTTCATGTTTCACTGTTGCAGTCATGACACTTGGGTTATCCTGCTGGCAGGCTACCCTCAGTTGGCCTGAATTCCAAAGTCTAGGTCCAGCGTCGGTTGCTGTCACCTCTTCCCCTGATGTCAGTGTGCCAGGGGTATAAAAGATGCAGCCAACGCCATTTTTTTCAGTCTTTCTTGCCGCGCGGTGCCCGCAGTTCGCAAGTGCCGGTCAACTGACTCCTGAGATTTTCGTGTTCGAATTTCAGATCTGAAGTCTTAATTAAAAGCTAAGTACCCCCATTGGGGAAACTTTTTTCTTGCTCCAGACCGATGTCAGAAAAAGTTAATAATTGTATTTCTTGTGGGAAGCAAATACCTCATAAGGACTTTCATTCTTACTGTATTCCTTGCCTAGGCCCTGACCACGACGTTGCTAGTTGTCTGTTTTGTGCTAAATTTAACCAACGCACTATTAAGCGTCTGTACGATTTTGCATTACACTATTTTGACAGAAGATTTATTTATACGATGTCATCGGATAGCCATCCAACTAAAATTCACAAGAAACGCAAAGAAAAACAAAAGGACAGGCATTCGAGGTCCAAAACCGACAACGAGGCTTCCTCTAAGCCAGTCGCCAGTTCTCAGTGAGGCGCCTTCTCAGCCCCTGACACCCACTACAGACTCCCACGTGGAGTTGACTAGGCCACTGGAAGCTCAAGGTATTGGACCTTCGGAGACTACTCCCTCAGATGGGTCCGGAGCCGCTGAGCAGGCATCGGTTTCTGAGGGTGTTTCAGACCTACTCAGTTATACATTAAAGCGACTCCAGCTTCAAAGGCAAAGACTTAAAGCACCTTTAAAGACAAAGAAACAAGTACAACAGCCTCATGGACAGGCCTCCATGGCCAAAAAACAGATGCTCTAAATGGCCGAAGACTTACTTTGAGCAGTGGTTCCCATCCCCCACCTGATAAAAGGCCTAGGCAAGAGACAGAATATGAATCTTCAGATCAGGTTTCCATTTCATCTGATTCCTCTTCTGATCAGGAATACTCTCTTCCTCCCTATGAGGATTCTGATGCTGAAGAATCTGTCTCTCTTTTGGGGAAACCTTGCATACCATGAGGGAGCATTTCCACTGGGAGGGCCAAGATTTTTCAGAATCTAAGAAAAGGCTCCGAGACTTCCTTTTACTCCCACAACACAGGCTCCTAGCTATTCCACCTGTGTCAGATGTTGTAGATGTATTTTCAGAGTCCAGTCTGACCCCTGACTCCTTACCTCCAGCTCCTGTTAATCTGGACAGGTACTACAGGGTTCCTGACTCTAATAAATTCCTTTTCAAAAACCCTGCTGCTGACCCAGAAACCATCTCTCAGGGTCCCAAAGGGGTCGAGGCTTCCACTGCAAAAACTCTACCCCCTCTGACAGGGATTCTAGGGCATTGGACAGATGGGAGAAAAAGATTTACACTTCTGCTACCTTGGCTGTAAGGGCTTTAAATTGTCAGTTTCATATGCTCAAACATCAGCAATATATTATGTCACTGTTTAAACAGAAAATGTTGATAAATTCTGAATGTGGAGAAAACAAAGAAATGCAGGATTTATTGCATGCAGCTGAACAAGTTGGAAAGCATACTTTGCAATGTGGTTTTGATTCTTTGGAGGCCTCCTGCAGGGCCGCTGTTACGGGTTCTGTCATCAGGAGACATGCTTGGTTAAAGGAACAAAATCGGCCTGATCATGTCTAAGCAAAATTATTAGATGCTCCATTACAGCATGATACCTTGTTTGGTGTTAAAGCAGAAGAGGTGTTGAAGAAAATGGAGGACAAAGCTAAATCTATGCAAACGGTTAAGGATTTTTTACACGTACAGCCTCCAAGATTTAGCAGACAATGGCCTACAAAGAATTGGTCCTTTCCAGTGTCAGACCCGACCACAAAGGGGCAGATACAGATGCCCTAGAGGCAGATCCCAGCCCCAAGGTTCATACAGGTCTAAACAGTGGGGTGCTTATACCTCCAAAAGTGGAGAAGACAAATCACAGCCATACAGCAAACAGTCCCAATGACTTCCCCCTGCCTGCACCAAGCACTTGTCTTCTGGCAGCACCTTTAGGGGGAAAACTAGAACTTTTTTCTCAAAATTGGCACATAACCCAGGGCAAATGGGTCCTAGACATAGTGTCACAAGGCTACAAGTTTCACTTCCATACCCTGCCAAGGACAAACGGTTGACCAGACCTGCCAAAACATCAATGGGCAGAGGCACAAAAACAAGTATCATCCCTCATGGACATGAGGGCCATTCAACAAGTACCAGAGCAAGATTGGGGACAAGGATTTTATTCAAGACTGTTCTTGGTACCAAGAAAGGACAAGACCTGGAGACCAGTATTGGACTTATCTATTCTAAATACATATCTGGATATACCAAAATTCACAATGTTGACTCTACAGCAGCTTCTGCCCACGCTGGGCAAGAAGGCTTGGCTTGTGACTTTAGACCTAAAAGAGGCATACCAGCATGTCCCAATCAGACAAACATGTGGAAGATACCTCATATTCAAAGCTGGCTCAATGCACTACCAATCCTCTGCACTGTCCTTTGGCTTATCTACTGCGCTCAGGGTCTTCACAAAGTGCCTGGCACCAGTAATTGCATTCTGCAGACAAAGAGGATTACAAATATATCCTTACTTGGACGACTGCCTCATTCAAGCAGAGAACAAGGACATTCTACTACAGCATCTGGCGTTTGTAAAGAGATTTCTAACCAGCCTAGGGTACACAGTCAACGAAAAGAAATCAAAACTAGTACCCTCTCAAGAGATAATATTCCTGGGTGCAAGCTTAAATACAACTGCCCAGATGGCTTATCTCACGCCAGACAGACAAAGGCAACTGACTACATATTTCAAACTGTTGGCAACAAAGGCCCAGTTGTCTGCAAGAAAAATTCTGCAGGTTTTGGGCTTCATGGCATCCTGCATTCTACTAATTCCATATGCGAGACTACATATGAGGAAACTTCAATGGTACCTAAAAAGTGTTTGGACTCAACATTGCCACAGCCTGGAAACAATAATTACCCTCATTCTCTGCCTGCAACAGGAGTTTCGATGGTGGGCGAAGGCTTGTCACCAGAACAAGGGACAACCATTCACTTTACCCCCAGCCAGGCAGACATTAACAACGGATGCATCAGATTATGCCTGGGGGGCCCACATGGCAGGAAGATGTATTCAAGGCACATGGTCTGCAAACCAAATGCATCTACATATCAATCAAAAAGAGATGCTAGCTGTTCAGAATGTCCTGACAACCTTCAAGGACCTACTTCATCCGGGACAACTACTGATAAAGACAGACAACACCACGTTCATGTGGTATATAAACAAGGGGGGAGGCACTCATTCTTACCCCCTTTGCAGACTAGCCATGACTTTGTGGGGCACAGCATTGACTTACCAAGTACATCTGCAGGCACAATTCCTGCCAGCAAAGATAAATACTCTGGCAGATGAACTAAGCCGAAACCTCATGGATCCCCACGAGTGGAAATTGGATCCACAAGTCTTCAGCATAACAAGGAAATGGGAATGCCCGGATATAGATCTATTTGCCTCTCCTCACAACTACCAACTAAAAAGATTCTGCACAAGGACTTATCACAGACAAGCATGGAAAGTGGACGCCCTATCTTTCAGCTGGAAAAACTTATCAGTATATGCCTTTCCTCCACTGCCTCTCCTCCCCAAGGTAGTCCTAAAGGTCAGATAAGAGAAGCCAAAAATTATACTGATTGCCCCAGACTGGCCCTGCCAGTACTGGTATCCAATCCTAAGGAACTTGTCTCAATGCCTGGCTTGGACCTTGCCTCAAATACCTCATCTACTGTCCCAACAAAACAATCCGATCCTGCACTGCCAACTCAAAACCTTAAATCTGACAGCATGGTGGATAATGTAGTCATACAAAATGCACCTCTCTCTAAAGCTGTGATGGATGTCATTTTGGAGGCCAGAAGGCCTAGTACCAGAAAATCTTACGCTGGAAAATAGAAAAGATTCTGTGCCTGGAACCAGGCACAAGGAATTGACACAGCTGTACCAAATATTCCTCAAATTTTGCAATACTTAACTGAGATGCTGGACAAAGGCCTAACCTTTTCATCAATTAAAATTCATGCCTCTGCCATTTCGGCTCATTACAATACAGAGCCGCCAATCTTTTCTCATCCTTTAAGGCAGTACCTCAGAGGAGCCAAAAACTTAAGGCCTCCAAGGAGATCACCAATACCTGCATGGGACCTCAATTATGTCTTGGAAAAACTCACCCTGTCTCCTTTTGAGCCAGCCGCTACAGCTGATATAAAGTTTTTATCTTGGGAAAACAGCTGTGCTCCTAGCAATAACCTCTGCAAGATGAGTCTCAGAGCTACAGGCACTCATGGCTGTGGAACCTTTTATCATTTTTTATCCAGACAGGGTTTCTCTGAGGACAAACCCGACTTTTATGCCTAAGGTAGTGTCCAGTGTGGCCCTTAACCAAAACTATTCATCTGCCTAGTTTTTATCCAAACCCACAGAATAAGAGGGAGAGAATTCTGCATTCTTTGGACATGCACAGACAGCTACGCTTCTACTTGGAACAGAACCAAAGCTTTCAGAAAGACAGAGCAACTACTAGTGGCATATGCTGCAGGATCACAAGGAAAGGCTATCTCAAAGAAGACTATTTCAAAGTGGATAGGCTACTGCATTCGTTTCTGCTATTCACAACATGGCAAGCCAGTGCCTAAGGGCATTAGGCCACATTCAACCAGAGCAGCAGCCACTTCAGCAGCCTTCCTCAGGGGAGTACCAACCAAAGACATTTTAGAGGCTGCTACCTGGAGTTCAGTGCACACCTTTACAAAGCACTATCATTTACCACTCCACTCTAAATCCAGGGCAGGCTTTGCCACTGTAGTTCTGCAGGGCCTAATAGCCGCTCCTAATGCTGTTTAGCTCCAGCCTCCCAACCGTAGCTTTGGGTTTCAACCCAAGTGTAATGACTGCAATAGTGAAACACGAAGAACATAGTACAATTGCATACACTTACCATAAATGTAGATGTTAGAGTGTATTCACTGTTGCAGTCCAAGTTACCCACCCACCATCCCCTATATCTTTGCTGGAACTTATCTGCACTTCTCTAATCTATACAACCTATGTGGTGTATTTGCTTGTAGATGAAGGTATAATATATTTTGGTGCATGCATGTTTTATTGGCATATTTTTAGCCTACCCTTTTGGGGGCACCTGACATCTGGGGCAAGAAAAACTGAAGAAAATGGCATCGGCTGCATCTTTTATACCCCTTGCGCACTGACGTCAGGGAAGAGGCGACAGCAACTGACACCGGACCTAGACTTTGGAATTCAGGCCGACAAAGGGTAACCTGCCAGCAGGATAACCCAAGTGTAATGACTGCAACAGTGAATACACTCGAACAGCTACATTTATGGTAAGTGTACACAACTGTACTTTCTCCTGAAAGCTTTTGGATCTCAACCCTCCACCTCTTGGGTGTCTCCACCCTTAGTTGCTGGAATTACTCAAAGGGCGAGAGAGTCACCAGACACCATGGAGCCTGTCCCTAGGAGGCCTAACAAATGTATTACCTGCCCACAAGACAGACTTTACCTTACCAAATTAGTACCGGTTGATGCTGTGGTGGTGGCGGCAGCCACCAAGAAGGAATTATTGGAGACTACTACTTCTGTTCATCCTCCTAATATGGAATCTAGGATTACGGACAGATACGGGAAGCGTATGTTCAGTTCAGCAGCCTTTGTCCTTCGATCGCTGAACTACCTCACACATTTTACCAGCTTGCAAAGGGATCTCCTGAATGAGCTAGGAGATGCCCTGCAGGGTTCAGTAGCTGCGGGAGTTTTGGACAAAGTAACTTCCCAGCTCTCCACTCTTAATTCGATAGTGATCTCTTCCATGCGTCTGTTGTCTTAAGCAGCTGATGGTACAAGCAGGGCAGCGGTTACAGGAATCGCTCTCGAGACATTCCTGGATGTGCTTATGTTCCCTTGCGGAACGCTTTAAGTCTTCTTTAATTAACATCCCCTTTAAATTCTCATCCCTTTTTGGACCTAAGGTTAAAGAAACTCTTATCAGGAGTGAGAAAGTCGGAAAGACCTTGTCTGCCATCTGTGTACGTTTTTCTACCCCGAACAAACCTTACTCCAAAGGGAGGGGAGGTGGAAAGATACGGTTCCGGAAGTCTCAAGGATCTTTCCAAAACACTCATGGTGACACCCCCTCTAGAGGCAGAGGAGGGAGTAATAATGGATGATCCACATGGCAGAGGGGGTCCACAGAACCAGAGCGACAGAACAGTTATTTGGCAAGCAGTATCAGCGTTCTTGAGAGGAGGCTCAACTGTCCATCTCTGGAGACAGTCGGGGGACATCTATCTTTGTACCTAGATGCCTGGCTAAAAATAACAAAAGACAACTGGGTACAAAGCATAATATCCAGAGGATACTCTATTCCCTTTGCCACCCCACCCCCTCTAATAAAGAAAATCCCAGATGTTACACCCAGTCACAGGGACCTAGCAGCCTTAGATGTCCAAAGGTTGCTGAACAAGAGAGTCATCCAGCCAGTCCCAGCAGACCAAAGAGGATCCGGAACTTACTCGAGGTTCTTTTTAGTTCCAAAGAAAACAGGGGACTGGAGACCTATTCTGGACCTAAGCAGACTAAACAAGTCAGTGAAAAAGACATAGTTCCGGATGGTCACGCTTCAGTCAATACTTCCCTTTCTGGGGAAAGCCAATTGATGTGCTCTGTAGGTCTTCAGGATGTGTACTACCACATAAAGATGGGCAGACCTTCCAGGGATCATCTACGCTTCCGGCTGGGAGCCAGCCATTATCAGTTTCACACTCTGTCCTTTAGTCTCACTACAGCCCCCAGTGTGTTTACCAAATGTATGGCAGTAGTCACCGCTCATCTGAGATGGTTGGGATTCCAGGTGGTTCCATATCTAGACGACTGGCTCCTCACTGCCACCACCAAGCATCAACTCATTCATGCGAGGGACACAATCTTACACCTATGCAATCATTTGGGGATTACCATCAACTCAGAAAATCTGCCTTTCTGCCATCGCAACAGACAGTCTTCATAGGAGCAAAACTAAACACAGTTTCTATGACATTGTCTGCCTCCAGAAAGAATTTCTCTTTTATGAGGACAAGTATCAGACCTGCTTCCAAGAAAAAAAGCCCCAGTCTCAGTGGTACTCACAATTGCTAGGATCGGTGGTGGCAGCAGTCATTGCCATTCCCCTTGCATGAATGCATATGCAAATTCTACAATGGTTCCTATTCTCTCAATGGTCCTTTCAGGATCTTCCAATGTCACATCAAATTGTCATAATGAATGCGTGCAAGAAGGACTTTCAGTGGTGGCTGACATCTCAACATGCGTCTCAGGGACGTCCATTTGTTCTACCCAATCCCTTAGCCACGGTGACCATGGATGCTTCCTTGATTGGATGGGGGGCATTTTCAGGGAAGAACAGCCCAAGGCAGTTGGAAGAAACATGAGGTTCATCTGCACATAAATGTCTTGGAGATGAGCGGTACTTCTAGCGTTGCAGTCCTTTCAAGACTCTCTGCCTCTGGGAACAATTGCAATTCAGATGGACAACATGTCAGTGGTCTGGTACATCAACGAACAAGGAGGAACCAAATCTTACCCCCTGTGTTGAGAGGCCATGAGAGTATGGCAGTGGGCAATCTCTTCCCAGAGCTTTCTGTTAGCAACACACATCCCAGGGAAATTCAATGTGATAGCAGACAAAGCTGAGCAGGGCAATCTTACTGCCTCATGAGTGGTCCCTAAAGCAACAAGTAGCGGAAAGGATTTTCCAAAGGTGGGGCCGGCCTTGCCGTGATCTTTTTGCAACCCCAGCAAGCACGAAATGCAGCAGCTAATTTGCCCTAATTCCCCAGCTGGGGAAACCCCAAGGGATGCACTGGTGCACAGTTGGCCCCTGGGTCTCTTTTATGCATTTCCCCCCTTCCCTCTGATTCCCAAGGTATTACAGAAAGCAAAACTACTGGGAAGGACCATGAATACTAATAGGCCCCTTACTGGCCTCAGCAAATTTGGTTTACCTTCCTCCAGCCTCATCTTTTGGAAGAACCCTGGATCCTGGACCCAGTTCCGGATCTGTTGACCCATTCATCTGGGGCTCTTCATCCTTCTCTTCATTTCCTCAAACTGACAGCTTGACTGCTCCAGTTCCCACAGTAGCCAGGATTTACAACCTCTCAACTGAGGCCCAACATATTATAACATCCTCTGATAAATCACCTACCAGAAAGTTGTATCTTAGCAAATGGAAGAGATTTTCTTTATGGGCCTGTCAGAATGATGTTGGTCCTTAGTTAGGTCCGATCCTATCTATGTTGGAATTCCTAACTAAACTTTTCAATGAAGGAGTGGCTGCAGCTACCATCAAAGTTCAATTAGCAGCGATGTCAAATTTTCATTTTGGTTTCCAAGGCTCTAATGCAATGTCGCATCAACTTGGTAAAGCCTTTCTTAAAGGTGCCATTCATTTGAGGCCACCAATCAGAGCTCCAGTCATGCCATGGAATCTAAATTTTGTTCTATCCAGAATCATACTACCCCCTTTCGAACCAGCCTCGTCCTGTTCTTTGAAATTCCTTTCATGGAAGACTATTTTTCTGATGGCCATTACTTCTGCTCAGCAGATTTCTGAGCGGCAAGCCCTAACCATCAAACCTCCTTAACTGATTTTCCATAATGACAGAGTTTCACTCAGAACTAATCCATCCTTTTTACCAAAAGTTTGTTCAGAAGCAAATCTTAACCAATCTATCTAGTTGCCATTTTTCTTTCCCCAGTACACAAATAGGATGGAACACATGCTGCACAAACTTGATGTTCATAGGCAACTACGATTTTATCTAGACAGAACGGAACAATTCAGGTCAACGGATCAACTATTGGTTTCCTTTTCCGAGTCAAAGAAGGGTGCCTCAGTGACAAAAGTAACCTTGTCAAGGTGGCTATCTGATTGCATTTCCTTCATTTACAATTCACAAAATGCCCCCTTGCAACAAAGTAAAGGCCCACTCTACTAGAGCTATTTCAACCTCATTAGCCTTTTCTGCGAGGTTACCATTAGACAATGTTTATGCAGCAGCTACCTGGTCAACACCTCATACCTTTATCACTCATTACAAAGTAGACAAGGCCTCTAGGGACAGGGCCTCCTTTGGTTCTACAGTTCTGAGGAATATACTCCCGTGAGCCACCCGAGAAGATGGTGCTTGGGACGCTACCCATCAGTAAAGAATGAACGGCGAGATGGAACAACTTCACATAAAGAAGTTATGTACTCACCATAACGTTCCATGTGAGTTGTTGTTCTCGCCTTTATTCTTACGTCCCACCCTCCAGCCCCCATCCAGTCTACTTGAGGTCTGTGTAGAGTGCTTTTTCTCTTATCCAACTCTGAGTGGCATATTTATACTGCTGAGTAGTCAAGCAGCAAACAAGATCTGAGGGAATATCAGGGTGCATCATGGGATAGGGAGTTGGCCTCGAGCTGGTTGAAGACCTCGAGCTTTTGCAGCTGGCCGAGTCAGAGCTGAGGATTGGCTCAGAACCCATCAGTAAAGAATGAAGGCGAGATGAACAACTCACATGGAACGTTATGGTGAGTACATAATGTCTTTTTTTCCTAACATCTGAAAAACTTATTTTTTTTTAAAAGCGTCTTCCATTAAAAATTCATACATGTAAGCAATATCCTTTCTATTCATGATTACAACAGAGCATCCCTAATCAGCATGACTATATTGTTATTAGATTCAAGTCTTTTAAGAGCTTTGTGCTCATCTAACATTAAATTATATTGTGTATTTTTTACCTTATTGTTAAAGTATTCGTAATTCTTGTTCACATATATCTTAAAAGGCAGTGATAATGGGGCAGCTGTTAGGAATAAAAACATTTGACTTTTTACAAATCAATTTATCAATATCTCTTGTATTCTTAAAACTTGATTTCAATTTTAGATTTCTAGTAAAAATTCTTAAGTCCATTAGAGCATCCACCAGAGTATCAGTTCCACTGAGAGTAAAACGCAGACCTTTTCATATTAAATTAATGTCAGCTAAGGATAATTCGCAATATAATAAGTTAATACCTGTTGGTCCTGTTTTTTGTGATTGATTGCTTTGTTTTGTAATCCCGGACTGCTGTGCTTTCTCCATTCCATTCATGCCTTCCCTCTGCAGTAAGCGGCCCCTCGAGTATTTTCGTGGTCGTATTTCTGCTTTCTCTGGTAGATTAGAGATAATCACGTCTGTCAACTTGGAAAAAAACAGACCATGCTTATCTGTATTAAGTTTAGTAGGGAATAGCAGGGGTAATTCAGCTAACCCTTTTTTTGGGGGTATTAATTGTCAGTGTAAAGCTCCACGTGTGAAGGATAATACACTCATATACACAACTACTTACAATAGAAGAACTGATCAAGTTGACATAGAATACAAAAAAATAGGAATGTTTTGCGGGCTATGCCTGAATTAGTGCATTTATTAGGTGACTGACCTAGATTTGCTTATAGAAACTAAGAACTTGGAGAAGGTTATGCTGTAAAGACTTTAAACAAACTAATGATAGAGCGATTACTAATACATTTGGGACATTTCCCTGCCACAACTGTAGTTGTAAACATATTATTTCAAACAGTACTTTTACTCACCCGATAAGTAATAGATTATTTACTTTTTACTGTTATGCCACATGTAATAATGTTGTTGGTCTTGGGACATGTACAAAATGTTCTTGCTTCTGTACCGGGAAGTACAGTCGCAGATTTAAAGATCACATGATTGAGCACAAGTCAGATATATGTAGGAAAATTTGAACCAATGCATTAAGTAAACATATCTTAGATACTAATGGAACCCATGAGTTTAAATTTAGAGTGACAGCTGTAGTAGAGGCATATTAGGGGTGGTGATCTTAACAGTACCTTAGAATGTAATGAATGTAGTTGGATCTTAAGACTGGGGGCTGACCAAAAACCTGGTTTGAATAATGCAGTTAGCATTAAACCAGTTTTAGTCAAGAAACCGACAACTTCATTGATTTATATCTGCTATATATTTCTGTTTTCATTCTTGTGATTTTATCTATCTATTCAATGATGTATTTTAATTACTTGTTGAGTTTTTATTGGGTGGCTGTTGTCATGTGCTCATTTTTGGATTATTTAAGTTGGATTACTTTCTAGAATTGTTAGCACTGAAGAAGGGTTTTTACCTGAAAGCTTTGCATTCATTTGGTATTTAAATAAACAGTTTGGCGTTTCTACAATTGGAGTTTGTTTTATATACTTTCTTGCTTCTCTGTGACTTGGTTTGCCACATCAGTCCGTTTTTTGTTTTTTCATGGTAAGATTTTTTACAATATACTTTTAATAGAGGTGATCATTTTTCTGAAATTTGAGGTGACAACTTTATTTTAAAAAAAAAAAAAAAAAAAAAAAAAAAGCTCTGGCCATGCCATCTGGAAGTTTGAGGGTAAATTCAAAAGGATTCTATGGTAGGGAATGAGTTGACTAGTTCCTCTCTCTGAGTATACCAGAAAAAGACAATATCATTTCCTTAACTTACAACCTGTCCAAATTTTCCCTTTTTTATTCTAAAAACATTTTGTCTAATAAGGAAAGAATTTCATCTGTCACTACTCTTAATTTTCATCTCCAGTCCAGAAGTGCAACTTATCATACCTTTTTAACCTATGTAACAGTGTATGTTGCAGTCATTTTTCCAGTACTGAGTCTTAGAACTTCATACATTGCAAAAATCTGTGGCCAGCCCAATACCAAAGTCGTTCATCATTCTCCTGCCATCTGATATCTTTCACTGTCTGATATCAGGACTTTAGTGGTATAAAGGTATGCTGACTGACATCTTTATTTTTCCTTGGTTTGTAGTCCGATACAAAAGACCACATTTGTGAGAGTCATCCATATGTCTGTTGGCTTGAATTACCAGAATATACAGATAAGTACCTCGCTGGAGATGTTCTTGTCTTTAAAAAAGGTTAATAACCGCATTTCTTGTGGGAAAGAAATCTACCACAGAGGCTTTTACTCCTGCAGTCCTTTTTGCTTTGGACCTAGCATGATGTGCCCAACTACCCGTTTTGTGCTAGATTCAACAAAAAAAACTGTTAAGGTTGGGGCCAAATTCTTCCAACAGCATTTAGATTCGGGTTGGGATAGGTCTTAGCATGCTATGGCTTCTGCCTGTTCCCAGTCCATTGTCCTTAGAAAATGTAAAGGCAAACACCTGAAAGAGAAGGATGTGCAAGGTGGTGAAGACATTTCTGTTTTGACTTCCCACCTTGTCTGGAGATTGCAGACTCAAATGAGGCAACTTTTCAACCCTCTGGTCTGACACTTGTTAGGTCCAAGTCCTTTGGCACGTCATATCCAGAGGCTGCCATGACTTTGGCCTAGTGCTTGCATGCCAACACCAGACCATTGTCTTTTGGATCTGAAGCTTCTATGCAGGCCACAGTTTCTAACACCTGGGTGCTGGTGACTGAGGGTGGATTCCTTTCTTGATAAGGAGGTACTACCCAAGTACAAGATAGAGTTCAAGGCCATTCAAGTGCCACCTAAGGCCTTGTTATCCACTCAAAGTTCAGAACTACAAAACCTAAAAGACAGGTATGTTTGCCCCAGCCAGTGTTGTCAGAGGCTCCTGCCTCTTCAGTCCATGCCTTCCATAGGACCTAGCCAAGCTGATGCAAGACTTCATGAAATGCATGGCTGTTCCTGGAAAAGGACCTTGTGCCACATACTGACACAAGGAAACCAGACACTCCATTTTTTCATTACTCAGTTTAACCTTAGGTTCTTTGATTGTGGCTTTCATGCTTTACATATTTAAATATGGTAAGCAGTGTTACATAAGTAAAACCGTTGACATATAAATTCACTAGGAAGACTAAAATCACAACACAGAGCATTCAAGATGTGGTTGAAGCATATGAAAGACGTGATTCAATGTGATGCAGTAATTCATTTGCAACACTGGGGGAAAACAGTAGGAGAAAATGGGTTTGACAAAGTACACTATAGTGCTGCTTAAAACTTTTAAGTGCTATATCAGCATACCATACTTCTCAAGACAGTGTGGTAGATGGACAGAATAGATGATGAGCAAACATCTTTGCAGAGGCATTTGCCTCCTTGCATGACATACCACAGACAGGAAAATCTGTACCTTTTTACTGTTGAAGAAGGGAAAATGCATAAGTAACTTTGTGAATGGAGCATCTTTGACAGCCATGTTATGCTTGTCTCATTGGCATTGCTTATGTTCATACTGGTCAAACAGTTGTATTGAAATATACCCAATGTGTGACAGTGCTAATGTCAGTTTTCAAAGAAACAGTCTGTTGCGTTACACAATATAAAGAATTCCCATATAAAAAATAATACACTTGCATTAAATTATGGACAGCCGTCTATTATTCATCAGATTATGGCCAACCCTGTGATGATCTTCGTGTTTCACTGTTGCAGTCATTACATTTGGGTTATTTGCTTGTAGGTACACCTCAGTCGGCCGATTATCAAAATTTTGTGTCCTGTTTCGGTTGCTGTCTCATCTTCCATGACGTCAGGTAGTCTGGGTATAAAGCATGCAGCCGATGCCATTACATCAGTCTTTCTTGCCTTGCAGTGCCCGAAGCAGTTCGCAAGTGCCGGTCGGCTGACTCCTGTAATTTTCGTTTTAGTGTTTCAGATCCGAAGTCTTAGAAAAAGCTAAGTACCCCATTAGGGATCCTTTTTCTTGCTCTAAAGCAATGTCAGTAAAAGTTAACAATTGTATTTCTTGTGGAAAGCAAATGCCTCATAAAAATTTTCATTCGTACTGCATTCCTTGCTTAGGCCCAGACCACGACTTCCCTCACTGACGATTTTGTGCCTTATTCGATCCTCAAACTGTTCGTCGTCTGTTCATTTTTACATCTAACTATTTTGGTACTCAGTTTAATTATCCAGAAATGGCTTCGGTAAGCCATCCGACTACCGACATTCCAAAAAAATGTAAAGAAAGACAGAGACAGACCGCATAGGTCCAAAGCTGCCGACGACGCTTCCGTTAAGCTATTTGCCAGTTCGCCGGTACTCAGGCGCTTTCAAAGCCCCTGATAACCTGCTACTTCAGATTTGCATGCCTCTACTGAGACCCATTCGGAGTCGGGTATGCCGCAAGATACTTCTTCAACTATGGAACCTGCGGATGTGTCTACCTTGGATGAGTCCGGAGCCGCTGTGCAGGCACTGGCTTCTGAGGGTGTATTCAGGCCTAATGACTTGCATATCAAACCGCCATCTTCTTCTTCAAGGCCTAAAACTCTATCCACGCCTAGAAAACCGATGCCCGGACCGCATGATCATGCCCCTATGCGTAAAAAACAAATAAGAATGGCTGAAGACCTTATTATTCTAATCAGGGGAAGCCACTCTTCTCCCATTAAGAGACCTAGAACTCCTTTTCCTTCTGATTTGAAATTTCTGTTTCTTGGATGACCAGGATTTGCCCTTATCTATCTATGAGGATTTTGATGCAGAGGATTCCATTCCCTCTGCTTCCCCTCCAGAAGATTTCTCTTTTGGTAAAACTTTGCATACTCTTGGAGAGCATTTCCGCTGGGAAAGCCAGGATTACTCTGATTCTAACAAGAGGCTTAGGGAATTCTTACTCGTACCTCAACACAGGCCTTTAGCTATCCCTCCTTTGCTGGACATTGTAGATGATGCCTTCATGGAATCTAGCCTGGCCCCAGACACTTTACCTCTGGCTCCCAGGAAACCTGACCAGTATTACAGAGTACCTGACTCTCACAAGTTCCTCTCTAAGAATCCTACTGCGGATTCAGAGACCATTTCACAGGGACCCAAAGGCATTAAGGCTACTACTGCCAAAAACCCTACCCCCTTTGATAGAGATTCCAGGGCCCCGGATAGATGGGGTAAGAAGGTATACACTTCTGCTACTTTGGCCATTAGGGCCTTAAACTGGTTTTGGCGTCTTTTCAGGCTTGTTGGCTGTTGGTGAAGCACCCACCAAGAGGAGAAAACGCTGAGAGAAGAAAAGAGCCACTTTTGAGATTTTAAGTATTTTTCCTCTGTTTATTTGCTAAGTTTTTCTGCATAGCCACCTATTTTGAGCATTTTCTGGCTTGTTAAACTTGATTTCTGCATTAGTAACTGTATTTAGAGCACAACCTAGAGCTGTTTACTGAATTTCCTGTTTGCACTTATTTTTAAAATCGTTTTATTCTCAAAACTTGCATTTTATCTGTCTTTGGCCTAGCACTCTTGTGTGGGGTCATTTACTGCACTGTTATAACTTGTTGATACTTGTGAACCTCTGCTATCTCTGAAAAAAACAAAAAAAGTTCAGTTACAGGCTTGCTGTTCTTGAACTGTTTGTAAGTTTCTTGGAGGCCATTTTTTGCTTGGGCTAAAGGGAAGTCTCTCTCTTGATCAGTGGCAGTGAAAAACATTGAGCAGCCCACCTGCCCCTGTGGGAGTGGTTACTGACTTGAAACTGTAGTTTTATTGGCCATTTTGGGTCCATGCCAAACTCCTTCATCTTCCTCTCTTAAAATCCTCTTTTGCGCGGTTTTGTGTATAGCGCAACAGCGGGCAGCGCCACCTAATTGGGTTTAAACTATTCCTGGCTCCACAAAGTCTGCTCTTCACTTTTTCCCTTGGAACTGCTCTATCTCTCAATTTAAACACCATATTCTCATTCTAAGGCCCTTCACTGGTCAAATTAAGTAATCCTACAAGTTAGCTCTATTAAACCATAAGCACTACTTACTCTTATACTCTCTACGATTACTCTGTCCTCTATTGGTCCGTCTTAAATTCAGTTTCCCTATATTACTCTAGCATGTCCAAAGGTCAGTCAATGGTTTCCTCTCCAGTCCAGCTGGTGAATCTGGGATTTTTGAGGCAATGTTACAACTGTCTCATGTACACGGACAACCCTCTTCTCCTCCAAACAGGTTCAAATATATGCGAGAGATGCAACTATTTAGCCAAACTGCAGGCTGAGCTCTCTCATCTCAAAACTGGTGTAACCAGTCAGGAGGAGAAGGTAACCTCACACAACACAATTCCGGTATCACATAGTCCCACCACATCAGCGAACCAAACACATAAATACGCAAAAACATACTCGGAGGCTCTAAATAAAAATCTACCTAAGCAACAGAGACCTCCAAAGCAGACATCCAAGCAAACGCTACCTCAAAACAAAACGCGCACAACACACAGCCCACAAAGTCAGTGTGCCAAGCAGCCACAGCCCTTAAGGCTGAATAACACACCTGATACTCTTGTAATAGGTGACTCTATTGTCAGACACACTGACGTCCCGCTCACCAGGCTGAATAAAGAGAAGGTCACGGTGAGCTGCCTATCAGGTGCTAGGATCCGCCACATAACGCAAGCACTCAGGTCACTCCAAAGCAAATACAAATATGACTCAGTCATTGTACATGCTGGTGTGAATGACCTGAGACGCACCTCCCTGGACTACATGAAAAGAGACATAGAGGAGCTCTCTGATCATGTAGCCCAGGCTGGTATGACCCTGACCTTGAGCAGCATCTTACCCTCACCTAGAATGATGCCACAGTACAAAGACAAAATGATCGATTTTAACAATTGGCTAAAATGTTGGTGTCATTCAAAGGGGATCCAGTGTCTGTCAGCCTGGGATGACATGCTCGACAAGCCACGTTGCTTCACTAGGGACAGCTTGCACCTGTCACCACTGGGCTTTCGGATTTTGGCAAAGGCTCTTGCCACCCCCATAGTGCCTTTTTTAGGCAAGGCTCAAAAGTCAAACCCACCCCCATAGACAGCACAAGGAACAAGAAACTAAGGGTAATGCTGCTTAACGCCAGAAGTCTTAACCTCAAGATGCACGCACTCAAAGCTCTCCTCAGTATGGAGAACATCGATATCTGTGCAGTGACAGAAACCTGGTTCAAGACTCCAGAGAGCACCCCAGCACTACCAGGCTATACCTCATATCATGCTTTTCGGCCCCAAAACCCGGACCGAACCACAAAAGAGGGGGGAGTTTCCATATTTATCAAGGATATCCACACCTCCAGGTTAGTGGCATTGCACGAAGTATCGGAGACCATCCATGTGCAACTAACAGTGGGCAAGACTGCTTTTCAGTTTATAGCATTCTACAGACCACCGTCTCAAAGTCAGGAATCCCACTCGGCTTTCCTGAAAACATTGGAGAACATGAAGATCTCTCCGAACACCATTATATTGGGCGACTTCAACTACCCAAACATTGACTGGGAGCTCTACTCAAGCCCCAGCACCTTAGCCCAAAGGTTCCTGGAAATTATAAACTCAAATGCTATGGAACAACTAGTCACCACTCCCACAAGAGGGGACAACATACTAGACCTGATCATTACCAACATGGGGACTCTATGCTCCACACCAGAAGTATATCCCTCATTGGTAAGATCAGACCATAAATTAATTTCACTGGATGTCCACATCCCATCCCCACCCCCAGCCCAGAAAACCACAGTGAAAAACTTCTCAAAAGCGAACTTCTCACTTCTCAAAACCGAAGTGGAATCCTTCAAGGCCCCAGGGCCAGTGGAAACTACGGCCCAAGCTGCAGAATCCTATATAAACGCATTCTACGGACATCTCCAGGAATGCATGGATCATGCTATCCCAAACAAAACCAAGACCCAATCATCCAAAGGCAGGCGTCCAGTCTGGTGGACCCCTGCCATAAATAAACTGTACAACAGAAGGAGGAAGCTACTACATGATAGAGCAAAATCCCTAATAGGGAAGGCATCTCTGATCAGTATTAGCAAAAAATTACGATCCCTCATAAAATCCTCCAAGGCCAGCTTCGAGAGAAAAATTGCGCAGGACACCAAAGACAATCATAAGGCTTTTTTCAGTTATGTTAGGAACCTGGGATGCAACTCCCAGACTTGTTCTGAGTTGATTCTAAACGACAAAAAATACACTGAACCCACAGACATAGCCAATATCCTGGCAGACAGGTTCAGTGCAAACTTCTCCACCTCTCCCCCCCAAAAGAGCAAGTATCTATCCCGGCAGAGGGATGCCTCCCAAACATCTCTGATGCTCAGGTGAAGGCTGCCCCTCTCCAAAGCAAAAAACACTCCTTCCATGGGACCAGATGGCATCCCAGGTTGCGTCCTACATGAACTCCAAGAGGAACTAATCCCTCAAATAAAACAGCTATACAATCTCAGCCTCACTACAGGATATGTGCCCACAGAATGGCGTACAGCAACAGTGGTCCCACTCCACAAAGGTGGAGCCTCTATGGACCCTGGAAACTATCGCCCCATAAGCCTGACTAGCTTAGTCTGCAAGGCTATGGAGAGGATCATCATGGAGCTCATAAACAAAGACATTGGGGACCTACAGACACTAGATCCTACCCAGTTCGGCTTTGTCAAGGGCAGATCCTGCCTTTTGAACCTGGTTGACTTCTTTGAAACAGTCACCAAAGCCATAGATAAAGGGAAGGAAGTCCACACAGCCTATCTGGACCTTGCAGAGGCATTTGACACAATATCCCACTCGAGCATCATAGATAAGCTATCCAGCTTAAATATAAACCCCTATGTCACAAGATGGGTCGCAAACTGGCTCAAAGACAGAACCAAGTAAAAAAGGAAGGTGCCGACTGAACAAGTAACCAAGTTGAAAGCACCCAGTCAACAACGAAGTAACACAAAACGAAGGTTTAATTGGGCATAGAACAAAATGAACCACAATACTCCAAACAAAAGTAAATGCTCACAACCAATGACCTTTGACAATTAAAAATTGGTTAGTCACCACCTAAATTGATGATGCAAAAAACAAATGTTGTTCACAAAATAAAACACAAATGTTGAAATACACTGGTTCTGAAAATTAAAAACAGTTGAAAATAATTTGAAAATAGATCTGTTTAGTATCCTTGAATTAAATACATTTTGCAGAAAAAAGTTTAAAAACACTTGTTGAGAGCATGTATATTACAATATATAAAAGAACTGTACATAAAACCACTACTCCCCTCTGCTGGTAGCAATTAATAATGCAACTATATGAATGTTTTTCAAACTAAAGAACTGTATGTAAAAAACATTGAACTGATATCATACCATTTCATAATTTTGCTGCTCTTAGTTTCAATACCGGAGTTAAAGAAATCATATCATTTATTCCAGGATGTTTATTAGATTCTAATGTTATTTGCCAATATAACTCTCTGTATTCTAATAATGTTTCCCACATTCCCCCTCTTGGGTCTTTGGGGACCACCTCAACAACAAAAAATTCAAAACTAGCATCCTTACAAGTTAAAGTGTGTTTATACAGAGAGTTATTGGCACATGATGTTGAACTCCAAGAGGAACTAATCCCTCAAATAAAACAGCTATACAATCTCAGCCTCACTACAGGATATGTGCCCACAGAATGGCGTACAGCAACAGTGGTCCCACTCCACAAAGGTGGAGCCTCTATGGACCCTGGAAACTATCGCCCCATAAGCCTGACTAGCTTAGTCTGCAAGGCTATGGAGAGGATCATCATGGAGCTCATAAACAAAGACATTGGGGACCTACAGACACTAGATCCTACCCAGTTCGGCTTTGTCAAGGGCAGATCCTGCCTTTTGAACCTGGTTGACTTCTTTGAAACAGTCACCAAAGCCATAGATAAAGGGAAGGTAGTCCACACAGCCTATCTGGACCTTGCAAAGGCATTTGACACAATATCCCACTCGAGCATCATAGATAAGCTATCCAGCTTAAATATAAACCCCTATGTCACAAGATGGGTCGCAAACTGGCTCAAAGACAGAACCCACAGAGTGAGAGTTGCTGGAGCCATGTCAGACTAGAAACCGGTCACAAGTGGCGTCCCACAGGGTTCTGTCCTGGGACCACTGTTGTTCGGTATATACTTTTCCGAGGTACAGGCAAACGTTGGAGGACTATGGCTCACCAAGTTCGCAGATGACTGCAAACTGGGCGCCATAATAGACTCTCCAGCTGACACAAACATCCTTCAGAAAGGTCTCCCAGAGACAGATAACTGGTGCCAGCGCCATGGTTTAAAGCTAAATGCCAAAAAATGTATAGTCATACCCTTTGGCAAAAACAATGTGCCCACAAATTACCACATAGGCGTAAACCCATTAAGTGCAGAGAAAGTTATTAGGGACCTGGGGACCCAAGTTGATAGCAATCTCTCCTTTGAAAACCACATTGCCAAAGTGGTTAGAAAGACCTTCTACATAGCCCACCTCATCACGAAGGGTTTCACATCTAGATCAAAAGAGGTAATCGTGCCCCTTTATTCATCCCTCATCAGGCCCATCATAGAATACAATGCCCCTTTTGGGATGTACCTTACCCGACACCTGCAGCAATTAGACCCCAAAAGTATCTCACCAAGAGGATCAAGGGTCTCAAACAGATGCCATATGCTGCTCGGTTAAAAAAACTCCAGCTCTACTCAGTTGCATACCGCCTACTTTGAGGCGATCTATGCCTGACATACAAAGCTATGTCAAATCCAGAATTAATGGACATGCTCCACCTCAGTAAATCTAAATCCCTTAGAGCCACACGCTCGAGGGACTTGAACCTCAGCACAGAAATAAATAGAACTTGCTGGAGGGACAGGTTCATAACCCAGAGGCTCCCTTCGCTCTGGAATAGAATTCCAGTTCATGTGAGGCAGAGCACCTCACTGAATCTCTTCAAGAAGAATCTCGATAGGTGGATGGGGGATCGTAGGTTTGTCCCAGGGATTACTCCCATGTCACTATTAGAGGCACAGTAAACTAAACCTTAAAAAGGGCACAGTATACTCACATCAAGGGGTGGCGCAAGCCATACAGAAACGGGCTAGGCTTATAATTGCCCCAGGGCAGATAGCCTAGTATGAACGTATGAAACTGCCAGTTTCATATGTTCAAGTATCAGCAGCATTTTATTGGATTACTTAAACAGAAAATTATGTTGATTCCTGACTGTGCTGAAAATAAAGAATTATAGGAGTTAATGCATTCTGCTGAACAAGTTGGTAAACATACAGTATGGTTTTGATTCTTTAGAAGCATCTTGCAGGGCTGCTGTCACTGGGTCTGTACTTAGAAGGCATGCTTGGCTTAAGGAGCAAACTTTACCAGATGATGTTAAAGCTACATTACTGGATGCTCCCTTAAACCAAGACTGCCTGTTTGACAACAAAGCAGAAGTAGTACTTAAAAAGATGGAGGAAAAAGCTAAATCTATGCAAATTGTTAAAGATTTCCTGCAAGTACAGCCTCCCAGATTTAGTAGGCACTGACCTTCTAAGAATTGGTACTTTCCTGTCTCTTCCAGGCCTTCTCAGTTCAAACCCAGGACCAGCAGACCACCCAGGCTTCAGTCTGATGGTCCTCACAGGCCTAAGCAGTGGGGGGCTCCCTCTTCCAAAGCTGGAAGTGGTAAGGTACCCCCCCTATAGTAAACTGTCACAATGACTTAACCTTAAACCTTCCAAGCCATGCTCAGCTGACTTTTCCTTTAGGGGGAAAGATCGCCCTGCATGCAAAAAACTGGGAACTCATTACCCAAGACAAATGGGTTCTAAATACTGTTTCCCAAGGATACAGTTTCCACTTTCGCTCCTTACCAACCCCAAACGGTTGGCCAGACCTACCCCCAAATCAGTGGGCAGAGATTTAACAGCAGGTTCTCAATCTTCTAAGTATCAGGGCTATTCAACCTGACCCAGAAGAGGACTGCGGACAAGTTTTTTACTCAAGACTTTTCCTGGTACCCAGAAAAGACCATACTTGGTGTCCTATCCTGGACTTGTCTATCCTAAACACCTTTTCGGTAATCCCAAAATTCAAAACACAAACTCTTCATCAGCTGCTTCCCATGCTAGGCAAAAATGCATATGAGGAAACTACAATGGTATCTAAAATGCCTATTGTGTAACATTCTCAGGACCTGGAATCAGTGATTCACATCATTCCTTGTATAAAGACAGAGTTCCTTTGGTGGGCAGAGGCCTGCCACCTCAACAAGGGACTGCCATTCACTCTACCCTCTGCCGCCCAAACCCTAACAACAGACACATCAGACTATGCATGGGGGGCTCACTTGGCAGGGCAGTGCATTCAGGGCAAATGGAACCCAAGTCAAATGCACCTGCATATCAGTCAAAAAGAAATGTTAGCTGTACAGAATTCTCAGACAGCCTTCAAGGACCACATTCTTCCCGGACAATTATTGGTAAAGACAGAGACAGCACCACTGTTATGTGGTACATAAACAAGCAGGGGGGAACTCACTCATACCCCCTCTGCATACTAGCCATGGCTCTGTGGAACACAGCCTTGAGCTACCAAGTGCACCTACAAGCTTAATTCCTACCAGGCAAGCTAAAATACACTGGCAAGACCTAAGCAGAAGTCTCATGGAACCACACGAGTGGAAACTGGAGCCAAAGATATTCAACATTGAGAAAAAAATGGGGGGAGCCCAGAGGTAGACCTGTTTGCCTCCCTTCAGAACTACCAATTGGACAAATTCTGCACAAGGACTCCCCACAGACAAGCTTGGAAAGTGGATGCCCTGTCCTTTACCTGGGAAAGCCTCTCCGTTTATGCCTTTCCCCCTCTGCCTCTCCTCTCGAAAGTTTTACTAAAGATCAAACAGGACAAACCAAGGACAATACTCATTGCACCAGACTGGCCATGCCAACACTGGTACCCCCTCTTGCGCAGTTTGTCGCTACTGGAACCATGGCACCTGCCTCAGACTCCTTCCCTACTGTCTCAGCAGGAGGGCCAGATTCTGTACCCCCAGCTTCAAACCCTGAACCTGGCAGCCTGGCTATTTACCTGAGTTCTCCTATACCATCCCTCAGCAAACAAGTACTGGATGCCATCCTGGAGGCAAGGAGGCCTAGTACTAGAAAGTCATATGCTGAAAAGTGGAAAAGATTCTGTTCCTGGAGCCAGACTCGGGATGGGCACAACAGTGCCCAGTTTACCACATATTCTTCAATACTTAACAGAGATGCTTCACAAGAGCCTTTCCTTCTCTTCCATTAAAATTTATGCCTCAGCCATTTCAGCACATTATAATACTGGGCCACCCCTCTTCTCTCACCCCCTACTGAAACAATTCCTCAGAGAGGCCAAAAATTTAAGACCACCCAGGAGAGCTCCTACTTCTGCCTGGGACCTTGACTTTGTATTGGAAAAGCTCACTCTACCTTCTTTTGAGCCAGCTGCAACTGCGGAGTTGAAATTCCTTTCTTGGAAAACAGCCTTCCTTCTAGCTATCACTTCAGCAAGAAGGGTGTCTGAATTACAGTCCCTCATGACAGTGGAGCTTTTCATCATCTTTCATGCAGACAGGGTGTCTCTCAGGACCAATCCTTCCTTTATGCCCAAGGTGGTATCCAGTGTGGCCCTTAATCAGTCCATTCATTTGCCAACTTTCTTTTCTAATCCACAGAACAAAGGGGAACGGATACTGCACTCCGTGGACATGCACAGACAACTTAGATTTTACTTGGACAGGACCAAGCCTCTCAGGAAATCTGAACAGCTGCTAGTTGGCTTTGTTGCAGGGGCAGAGGGGGAAGGCCATTTCAAAGCAAACCGCTTCTAAGTGGATAGGCCATTGCATTCTTTTCTGCTATAAGTACCATGGAAAGCCTACCCCACTGGGGATAAGACCCCATTCCACCATGGCTGCATCTACTTCTACAGCCTTTCTCAGAGGTGTTCCTACCAGGGACATCCTGGAAGCTGCTACCTGGAGTTCTGAACATACCTTCACCAAGCATTACCACTTGCCAATTCTTTCTAAATCCAGAGCTGGTTTTGCCACTGCAGTTTTGCAGGGCCTAATAGCTAGTCCTGATGCTCAATAACTGCTTCCTCCCTTCCTTAGCTTTGGGAATCTACCCAAATGTAATGACTGCAACAGTGAAACACGAAGAACATAGTACAGTTATGTACACGTACCATAAATGTAGATGTTTGAGTGTATTCACTGTTGCAGTCCTGGTTACCCTCCCTCCAGCCCCCTGACTTCTATTGGCTATACCTCTCCTTCTTCTTTACTATACTTAAGCTTTCTGGTGTATTTGCTTTTTGTTGGAGGTGTAACCTTATATTTAATTGCTTCCCATTATGGGGGCACCTGACATCTGGGGCAAGAAAAACTGATGCAATGGCATCTGCTGCATCCTTTATACCCCTGACTACCTGATGTGATGGAAGATGAGACTGCAACTGATGCAGGACCCAAGACTTTGATATTCAGGCCGACTGAGGGCTACCTGCAAGCAGATAACCCAAATGTAATGACTGCAACAGTGAATACCTTCGAACATCTACATTTATGGTAAGTGTACACAACTGTACTTTCTTCAACTTGTGCTAATTGTGGTAAAAAAAATACTTGCAGCATATGTCAGGATGTACCAGACAGAAAGAAACTAACTAATGGGCCATAAAAAACAGGCGTTTTGTAGTCAGACTGTTGTAGAGGTTGATAAAAGAAGAGTTAATATTAGTGGGTGATCAGAGGACTGCCCTTTAGTAAGCATTGCTAAAGTAGCTGTACACCATTTCACATGAGATGGTTGCAGAACTGCTTGGCAGATAGTAAAGTGGGCAAACCATCCAAAGGGTATATCGTAGGTAATGTAATTTCATATAGTCAGCTATGAGGAAGTTGGCTGAAAATGGAATGGAGTAGGAAAAAAGTATTATAGAAAGGACACATTTTGTTTAAACATATCACCACTGCAGTTATGTCTAGGGAAAAATACAGAAAATATTAACATGCAGTGAAAAGCTATGAATTTCCTCGGACACTTCCTAAATCCCGCAGCTACCATAGCTAATAATGGACTGAGGAAGCATAGAGTCAAAACAGTACTATGGTAGTTGTGATGTGTATTGGGAAAAAAAAGGATGGGAGCATAGGTTTATATGAAGTTTCTATGCATGCAGTCCACGAAACCATCAGGAAGTCTAGCCCAAATTCCCAGTTGCCCCAAAGCACTACCAGGTTAACTGACTTGTTCAAGATCAAATAGTAGGAAGATGAGGATAGATTAAAACCATTTACTGTTAGCACTGGAAACAGAATTTTAGTCACTGCACATAGTGCCAGACATATACCATAAGTTCAGTTAGAGGAACAGCAATAGGTTGCAGCATGCCTCAATTCACTGATAGTTGTAACCCTCAAAAGTGCAGTTTCTTGCAAAAGTACACGGTAATTTCTAGGTGTTAGAGCGCAGAACGTAAGTAGCACTTGATTGTATGTTAACAAATCAGTTGATAAGAGGAAAACAATGCAGGAAGACACCCCTAAAATAATAATAAATTAATCTCCCAACCGCATGGACAGGTGAGTAGATTTATTTTCCAGTCTTTTCCTTTTACTGCGTCATTCTCAAGGAATCAGGTTTGTAGAAAACTGTATGTGCAGAAAAAAAGAAAAGATGAAAAAAATGTAATGTCACAAGACATCTGTGCCTCAGAAAAAAATAGTTGTCAAAAGTTAAGGAAGGGAAAGTTGATCATATTTGTTGTAGACATAGTAAGGGTAAAGAAGAACATGACTGCTGTAAAACAAATGGAAAAAAAGCATTTTCTGCAACATTTAATCAAGTAAATAAAAGTAAAAATAAAAAATCTTTCCACTGCAGCACTGGGGAACAAAATCACATTCACATTCCTTCCTTTCCAATGGCAGTTTTTCATTTGAAACTACCAGGTTTTCTCAGTGCAGGGACAGTTTTTATATCTCAGGAATAGTGTTGGGGAGTAGACTGGCAGTTCATCTTGGACTAGAAAAGGGGTACTTTGAACAAAGTCCTGCAGTTTAGCTGCTACTTTGTTTGCAGTCATTCCAGGGGGAAAAAATAGTCCTGTTACAGAGGGTATAGAAAACAGTTTCTGACACTAATCCCATTATAGCAAAATGGCGTGGGATTGCAGCACTACTTCCTTGTGCTAGCATGACTCATAAAGCAGACTCGAAATGAATTATGGGAGAGAGAAAAGGATGAAGAAAAAGATCATGTTAATATGTCAAGCCCTTTTGGCATTCAATGCATTCAGATTGTGGAAGAAGCACTCAGTGATTTTGAGGTGTTAAAATAACTCTGAAAAGAGTGAAAAAATATATTTCTTTAGTTTAAGGTGTTTTCCTTTAAGGTGTTTAACAGCTTAGGCCATGACTCAGAATATCTCATCTGCTTTTTTTCCTCTCTAAAACTGTAGAACTGTAGAACTCATCTGGTAAACATCTGTAAGTACAGCTACAAGTCATTAGATCCTTTTCAAATGAGCATGATAATGCCATTGGATTACACAACAAATGTGCATAACCACTTTCTGTAGCAAGAAAATTTCAGGATCCAGAAAGTGTAAAACTGGAGATGAATGTGATGTAAAAGTGGAACAAAAGTAGGGTTGCCATCAGACTTAAGCCACACACCCCTCACACCTCCTACAATCCCACCCATGCCACACTCACTTTCCGCCCATTTTGTGATGGCATTGTCATGTAGGCCGAGACACAATGGCCACTTCCTTTTGGGATGCCTTTTTTCCTTCGGATTTACTATGCTTTTTGTAAGAAAAATGAAAGTATAATAAATCTGTCGATTTAACAAACTCTTGTAGTCTATTCCTTTTTTTTTTTTTCAACAATACCGGAGGTAGTCAGGGGTATAAAACATGCAGCTGACGCCATTTTCTTTAGTCTTTCTTGCCGCGCGGTGCCTGAAGCAGAAGCATTTCGCAAGTGCCAGTCGGCGGACTCCCGAAATATTCGAGTTTGAGTTTCAAAACCGAAGTCTTCACTAAAGCTAAGTATCCCGTTGGGGAAACTTTTTTTTCTTGCTTTTTACCGATGTCTGAAAAAGTTAATAATTGCATTACTTGTAGGAAGCAAATACCTCATAAGGATTTCCATTTATACTGTATTCCTTGCCTAGGCCCTGATCACAACGTGCCTGTCTGTCGGTTTTGTGCTAGATTTAACCAACGCATTATTAAGCGTCTGTATATTTTTGCATCTAAGTATTTTGGAAACAGATTTAACTACCCAGAAATGTCGTCAGATAGCAATCCGACTACTGGAGTACATAAAAAAATACAAAGAAAAGGATAGAAAAATCCAAAACAGACGACGAAGCTTCTCCTAAGCCAGTCGCCGGTACTCAGTGAGGCACTTTAGCAGCCCCTGATACCCGCTACCTTCGAGTCGCAGGCCTCTACCGACACCCATGTGGAGCCCGGCATGCCGCAAGATACTCAAGGTAATTGGACCGACAGATTTATCTCCCTCGGATGGGTCCGGAGCCGCTGAGCAGGCACCGGCTTCTGAGCTTGTATTCAGACCTCAACGTTTATATATCAAACCGAAAGCTGCAAAACCAAAGGCAAAGACATCTTCTAAAAATAAAAAAAACTGATGCCTGAGCCACATGCACAGGCCTCTATGCCTAAAAAACAGATGATCAAAATGGCTGAAGACCTTATTACCTTGATCAGAGGTACCTGTCCCCCTCCAGGTAAGAGGCCTAGGCAAGACACTGACTATGAATCTTCAGATCAGGTTTCTATTTCTTCTGATTCCTCTTCTGATCAGGAATTATCTTTACCTTCTATGAGGATTCTGATGCTGAGGAGTCTATTCCATCTGCATCTCCTCCTGAGGATTATTAATTTGGAGAAACCTTGCATACTTTGAGGGAGCATTTTCACTGGGAGAGTCAAGACTTCTCAGAATCAAAAAAGAGGCTCAGGGATTTCCTCTTTCTCCCTCAGCACAAGCCTTTAGCCATTCCCCCTGTTTTAGACATTGTCGATGTGTTTTCGGAGTCAAGCCTGGCCCCTGACTCCTTACCTCTGGCTCCCAGTAAGCCTGACAGATATTACAGGGTCCCTGTCTTTCATAAATTTTTATTTGGAAACCCTGCTGCTGATCCTGAAACTATTTCACAGGGTCCAAAGGGAGTTAAGGCCTCAACAGCAAAAAATCCTACCCCCTCTGACAGAGATTCAAGGGCACTGGACAGATGGGGAAAAAAGGTTTATACATCTGCAACCTTGGCAATCAGGGCCTTAAGCTGTCAATTTCATATACTTAAGTACCAACAACATGTTATAGGATTGCTGAAACAGAAAATGATGATTTCAGAATGTGCAGAAAGTAAAGAATTGCAGGAATTATTGCATGCAGCTGAACGAGTTGGAAAGCATACTTTGCAGTTTGGATTCTTTAGAGGCCTTCTTGAGGGCCGCAGTTGCTGGATCTGTGATTAGGAGGCATGCCTGGTTAAAGGAACAAAATTTGCCTGATCATGTTAAAGCTAAAATGCTAGGTGCACCTTTACAGCATGACTCGTTGTTTGGTATTAAGGCAGAAGAGGTTTTAAAGAAAATGGAAGACAAAGCCAAGTCTATGCAAACTGTTAAAGACTTCTTACAAGTGCAGCCACCAAGATTCAGTAGACACTGGCCTACAAAAAATTGGTCCTTTCCTGTGTCAGACAGAGCTCAAAGGGGCATATCCAGATGCCCTGAGGGTTTTGGATACCAGGACTCATACAGGTCAAAGCAATGGGGACGCATCCACCTCCAAATCTGGAGGAGATAAAGTACAAACCTGCAGGAAGCAATCCCAGTGACTTCCCTCTGCCTACACCAAGCACTTATCTTTTGGCAGCACCCATCGGGGGGAAATTAGCACTTTTTGCTCAAAATTGGCAGTTGTTAACCCAGGACAAGTGGGTACTAAACATTGTATCACAGGGATACAGATTCCATTTCCACACTCTGCCAATGGCAAATGGTTGGCCAGATCTGCCAAAAAATCAATGGCTCGAGGCACCAAAACAGGTTACGTCCCTCATGGATATGGGGGCCATTCAGACAATACCAGAACAGGAAAAAGGACAAGGTTTTTACTCGACTGTTCTTGGTGCTCAGAAAAGACAAGGCCTGGCGGCCAATACTGGATTTATCGATTTTGAACACACACCTGGACACTCCAAAAATCAAAATGCTGAGTTTGCAGCAGCTTCTGCCCATGCTGGGCAAGAAAGCTTGGCTGGTGACTTTAGACCTAAAAGAGGCATACCTGCATGTCCCAATAAGACAGTCGTGCAGAAAATACCTCGGATTCAAGGCTGGCTTAATGCATTACTAATTCTCTGCACTGCCCTTTGGCTTATCTACTGCAACCAGGGTCTTTACAAAGTGCCTGGCACCAGTAATTGATTTTTGCAAACAAAGTAGTATACAAATATATCCTTACTTGGACGACTGTCTCATTCAAGCAGAGAGCCAAGGACACCCTTCTTTGACACCTGGCGTTTGTGAAAAGGCTTCTAACATGCTTAGGGTACACGATAAAGGAAAATAAATCACAACTGGTAGCCTCTCAAAAGATAACATTCCTGTGTGCAAGCTTGAATACAACTACCCAGATGTCTTATCTCACGCCAGACAAACAAAGGCTTAAAAACCTCAGCTTTGGCCGGCTAAGAACTTGCTATATTCAACTGGACGTATAAGAGAATTTAAGTACCTTTATCTGCTCTTTTTTTTCAAAACAATACAGTATTTAAATTGATTTTAACTGTGTGGAAGGAATATTAGCTGAACTGGAAGTTAGTCAGTGTTTGCTGAATTTTGTTATTTGCTAGTAATTACAGGTGTGGGGTAGTCACATTATTTGATTTCCTGTCCTTGCCTATTTAAGTGGTACAGTGTGAAATATTTTCTGCTTAAAAACCTCAGCTTTGGCCGGCTAAGAACTTGCTATTTTCAACTGGACGTATAAGAGAATATAAGTACCTTTATCTGCTCTTTTTTTCAAAAAATACAGTATTTAAATTGATTTTAACTGTGTGGAAGGAATATTAGCTGAACTGGAAGTTAGTCAGTGTTTGCTGAATTTTGTTATTTGCTAGTAATTACAGGTGTGGGGGTAGTCACATTCTTTGATTTCCTGTCCTTGCCTATTTAAGTGGTACAGTGTGAAATATTTTCTGCTTAAAAACCTCAGCTTTGGCCGGCTAAGAACTTGCTATATTCAACTAGACGTATAAGAGAATTTAAGTACCTTTATCTGCTCTTTTGTTTTCAAAAAAATACAGTATTTAAATTAATTTTAACTGTGTGGAAGGAATATTAACTGAACTGGAAGTTTTCACTCTGCTCTTCAGTTAGTCCCACCCATCCTCCCTGTTTTTGTTTTGGTGTTAATCTTAGTGGCCTTGCAACTGCCCGCCCCTCTTGTAAATTTGTGTTTGGATACTCCTTCTGGGCCCATCTCATTTGCTCACTCAACTGAGTGCAGTGAGATCATATTCTGATTTCAGGCACTCCTACTGTGTACAAAGAGAGCATTTGGGAAACAGAAAAAAAAAATTTTAAGCTTGTTTCCTGCCTTTCCTGTTAAGTGGTATAGACTATTTGTAGGCTTCTGAGCCCCCAAGCCCTTCTGTGTTGGAGGGAAGCCTTCTAGCTTAGTTTTTTTTTTCCTTATAACTAGCCAGTTTTCTAGTTTCAGCACTCATATCTGTTTCTTTGATCTCAGCACTTGTTCAGAAAAAAAAAAAAAATTTCATCTGCTTTTACTGTACTTGTGTTTCTACCTACTTTTTTACTTTTGCATCATCTTAAAAGTACTCAATTGTATTTATTACTGCTTGGTGTAACTCATTCTAAGCCTTTTGGTTTAAACACTTGGGCTTCGGACCAGTTATTTTGCACTGAGTGGGTTTGTGGTCTGCACTGTAGTGGCAGAACAGGTAGCTTGCATCCTTCTAGGTTGGGAACTGCTGATTGAGGGCTCAGTGTCTGTTATTCTAAAAGTGCATTAATTCTTGTTTAAGCACTTGGGCTTTCAGGCCAGTTATTTTACATTAAGAGGGTTCGTGGTCTGCACTCTTGTGGGAGGAGAGGCTGGACTCTGCCCTTCTGAGCTGGGAATTTCTGGTTGAAGGCTTATAGTGCATGCATATCTGAACTGCTTCTTACTGAAGTTGGTGCGCCTTGTTTGCTGTGGCATAGACTGGATTCGGGCCTGCTGGATCTAGCTTTGTTTGTGTAACTTGAGCACTAATCCAGGCATTCTCTAAAGTATTCAGTTGTATTTATTACTGCTTGGTAGTAACTTGATTAAAGTGTAGCTATCTTTCTAAATCTTTTGGATTAAGCACTTGGGCTTCAGACCAGTTGTTTTACATTAGGAAGGTTTGTGGCATGCACTGTGGTGGCAGGACAGGTAGCTTTCATCCTTCTAAGTTGGGAACTGCTGATTGAGAGCCCAGTGTCTGTTATTCTTAAAGTGCATTAGTTCTGGTTTAAGCACTTGGGCTTCAGGCCAGTTATTTTACATTAAGAAGGTTTGTGGTCTGCACTCTTGTGGGAGAAGAGGCTGGACTCTGCCCTTCTGAGCTGGGAATTTCTGGTTAAAGGTTTATAGTGCCTGAATATTTGAACTGTATCTTACTGAAATTGGTACACCTTGTTTGCTGTAGCATAGACTAGATCCAGACCTGCTGAATCTAGCTTTGTTTATATACTTGTTGTTTGTTTGCTTGTTATTTCCCTGGAGCGCTAATTCCACCTAATACGCGGCTTCACTTCGCTTCTGTGGATCACTAGTGATATCTGCATTGCTTACTGTACTTATTTCCTTGTTTCACTTGAAAGAAAGTTACTGTTTGTCGTTTTTGCATTTAAGTTACCTGTAACACATTGCACTTAAGTTACCTGGCACTTGCTCACTAAAGCAATTATATAAGTCAGCACTAAAAATTAAAAGCACTACACCCTCACTCCCCACTGGCCCTGGTTTTCGATTAAGGAATTCCCAATATTATTCTAGCATGTCCAAAGGTCAGTTGTCAATCTCCTCTCTGGTCCAGCTGGTGAATCTGGGAAACTTGAGGCAATGTTACAACTGCCTCATGTACACAGACAACCCTCTCCTCCTCACAACAAATTCCAACACATGAGAGATGCAACCATATAGCCAAACTGGAGGCTAAGCTCTCTCAACTCAGTACTGGCATAACCAGTCAGGAGGAGAAGGAAACCACACTCACTACAATTCCAGTCTCACATAGACCTACCACGACAGCAAACCAAACACACAATCACACAAAAACATACTCAGAGGCTCTAAATAAAGATCTGCCGAAGCAGCAGAGACCTCCAAAGCAGACACCCAAGCAGCCGCTACCCCAAAACAAAACACGTGCAACACATCTCACAAAGCCAGTGTGCCAAACAGTCACAGCCCTTAAGACTAAACAACACACCTGATACACTTGTAATAGGTGACTCTATCGTCAGGCACACTGACGTCCCGCTCACCAGGCTGAACAAGGAGAGGGTCACGGTGAGCAGCCTGTCGGGCGCTAGGATCCGCCACATAACACAAGCACTCGGGTCACTCCAAGGCAAGTACAAATATGACTCTGTCATTGTCCATGCTGGTGTGAATGACCTGAGACGTACCTCCCTGGACTACATGAAAAGAGACATAAAGGAGCTCTCTGAGCATGTAGCCCAGGCCGGTATGACCCTGACCTTGAGTAGCATCTTACCCTCACCAAGAATGATGCCACAGTATGAAGACAATATGATCAATTTCAACAATTGGCTTAAGTACTGGTGTCATTCAAAGGGGATCCAATGCCTGCCAGCTTGGGATGATATGCTCGACAAGCCACGATGCTTCGCTAGGGACGGCTTGCACCTGTCACCCCTGGGCTTTCGGATATTGGAAAAGGCTCTTGCTACCCCCATAGTGCCTTTTTTAGGCAAGGCTCAAAAGACAAACCCACCTCCATAGGTATCACAAGGGATAAGAAACTGAGTAATGCTACTCAACGCCAGAAGTCTAAACCTCAAGATGCACGCACTCGAAACTCTCCTTAGCATGGAGGACATCGATATCTGTGCAGTAACAGAAACCTGGTTCAGGGCTCCCGAGAGCACCCCAGCACTACCAGGTTATACCTCATACCATGCTTTTCGGCCCCAAAACTTGGACCGAGCCACAAAAGGAGGGTGAGTATCGATATTCATCAAAGATTACCCACACCTCCAGGTTGGTGGCAAAGCACGAAGCATCAGAGACTATCCATGTGCAACTAACAGTGGGTAAAACTGCCTTCCAGTTTATAGTCTGTTACAGACCACCCTCCCAAACCCAGGAACCCCACTCTGCCTTCCTGAGAACACTGGAAAATATGAAGGTCTCTCCAAACACCATTATATTGGACGACTTCAACTACCCAAACATAGACTGGGAGCATTACTCTAGCTCCAACACCCTAGCCCAAAGGTTCCTAGAATTTATAAACTCAAATGCTATGGAACAATTTGTTACCACTCCCACAAGAGGGGAAAACATACTGGACCTGATCATCACCAACATGGGGACTCTATGCTCCAGACCAGAAGTGTATCACTGGTAAGATCAGACCATAAACTAATCTAACTGGATATTCACATCCCGACCCCACCTCCTGCCCAGAAAACCACAGTGAAAAACTTCTCTAAAGCAAATTTCACACTCCTCAAAACTGAGGTGGCATCCTTCAAAGCCCCCGGGCCTGTGGAAAATACGGCTCAGACCGCAGAATCCTTTATAAACGCATTCTATGAACACCTTCAGGAATGCATGGATCATGCAATCCTAAATAAAACGAAGACCCAATCCTCCAAAGGCAGACGTCCTGTCTGGTGGACCCCAGCCATAAACAAACTATACAATAGGAGGAGGAAGCTACTAAATGATAGAGCAAAATCCCAAAAAGGGAACGCATCACTGATCAGTATTAGCAAAAAACTACGGGCGCACATAAAACTGTCTAAGGCCAGCTTCGAGAGAAAAATTGCACAGGACACTAAGGATAACCACAAGGCTTTCTTTAGTTATGTTAGGAACCTGGGTGGTAATTCCCAGATATGCTCAGAATTAGTCCAAAATGACAAAAAATACACCGAACCCACAGACATTGCCAACATCCTAGCTGACAGGTTCAGCGCAAACTTCTCCCCTCCCACCAAAGGGCAAATATCTATCCCAGCAGAGTGCTGCCCCTGACATCTCAGATGCTCAGGTAAGAGCCGCCTCTCCAAAGCAAAAACACAGCATCAATGGGACCAGATGGTGTCCCGGCTCGTCCTACATGAACTCCAAGAAGAGCTAAACCCAAACATAAAACTACTGTTCAATCTCAGCCTTACTACAGGATATGTGCCCAAAGAGTGGCGTACAGCAACAGTGGTCCCTCTCCATAAAGGTGGTGCCTCAATGGATCCTGGAAACTATCGCCCCATAAGCCTGACTAGCTTGGTCTGCAAAGCTATGGAAAGGATCATCATGGACCTCATAAATAAAGATATTGGGGACCTACAAACACTGGATCCTACCCAGTTCGGCTTTAAGGGCAGATCCTGCCTCTTAAACCTGGTTGATTTCTTTGAAACAGTCACCAAGGTCATTGACGAGGGGAAGGTGGTCCACACAGCCTACCTGGACCTCGCAAAAGCCTTCGATACAATACCCCACTCGGGCATTATAGATAAGCTCACCAGCTTAAATATAAACCCCTGTGTCACTAGATGGATTGCAAACTGGCTCAAGGACAAGAACCCACATGGTTAGAATTGCTGGAGCCATGTCAGACTCCAAACCAGTTACTAGTGGTGTCCCACAAGGCTCAGTCCTGGGACCTTTCTTGTTCGGTATATATTTCTCGGAGGTACAGGCCAACACGGAAGGACTGTGGCTGACCAAGTTCGCAGATGATTGCAAACTGGGCGCCATAATCGACTCTCCAGCCGACACAAGCATCCTCCAAAAGGGCCTCATAGAAACAGACAACTGGTGCCAGAGCCATGGCCTCAAGCTAAATGCCAAAAAGTGTATAGTCATCCCCTTTGGCAAAAACAAAGTGCCCACAAATTACCACATAGGTGGTAATCCATTAAGTACAGAAGAAGTAATTAGGGACCTGGGGACCCAAGTTGATAGCAGTCTCTCATTTGACAACCACGTGGCCAAAGTGGTTAGAAAAACATTTTATATAGCCCACCTAATCATGAAGGGATTCACATCTAAATCAGAGGAGGTTATCGTGCCTCTTTACTCATCCCTCATCAAGCCCATAATTGAGTACAATGCCCCTTTTGGGATGTACCTTACCAGACACCTGCAGCAACTGGGAAGACCCCAAAAGTACCTCACCAAGAGGATCAAAGGGCTCAAACAGATACCATATGCTGCCCGGTTAAAGAAACTCCAGCTCTACTCAGTGGCATACCGCCTGTTCAGAGGCGATCTGTGCCTGACGTATAAAGCCATGTCCAACCCGGAAATAATGGACATGCTGCACCTTAGAAAATCCAAATCCCATCGAGCTACGCGCTCGAGAGACTTGAACCTCAGCACTGAAATAAATAGGACATGCTGGAGGGACAGATTCATAACCCAGAGGCTCCCTTCACTCTGGAATAAAATCCCAGTCCAGGTTAGGCAGAGTCCCTCATTGACTCTCTTCAAGAGGAATCTTGATGAGTAGATGGGAGATCCTAGGTTTATCCCGGGTATCACTTCTATGTCACTGTTAGACAGAGGCACAGTATACTAACCTCGAAAAAGGGCATAGCAAAATAAATTTAAATGGGTGGCGAAATCCAAACACATTCTGGCTAGGTTTATAAATGCCCTAGGGCAGGATAGCCTAGTATGAACCTATGAACTGACTACTTACTTCAAACTGATGGCAACAAAAGCCCCGTCTTCTGCAAGACAAATTCTGCAGGCTCTGGGCTTCATGGCATCCTGCATCCTGCTAATTCCATATGCAAGACTGCATATGAGGAAACTTCAGTGGTACGTAAAAAGTTTATTGAGTCAGCATTTACACAGTCTGGAAAAATTGATTCCTCTCATTCCCTGCCTGCAACAGGACTTTCTATGTTGGGCAAGGGCCTGTTACCAAAACATGGGACGGCCCTTCACTCTACCCCCTGCCAGCCAAACCTTAATAGGCGCATCAGATTATGCCTGGGGGGCCCACATGGCAGGAAGATGCATTCAGGGCATATGGGCACCAAAGCAAATGCATCTACATATCAACCAGAAAGAGGTGCTAGCAATTCAAAATGCCCTTAAAGCCTTCAAGGACTTACTTCATCCAAGACAACTTCTGATAGACGGACAACATCACAGTCATATGGTATATAAACAAGCAAGGGGGCACACACTCGTACCCCCTTTGCATATTGGCCATGGCACTGTGGGACACTGTTTTGACCTACCAAATACATCTGTTTTCTTGGCAGGAATTGAGCTTGAACACCCTGGCAGACGATCTAAGCAGAAACCTTATGGATCCTCACAAGTGGAAACTAAATCCGCAAGTCTTCAGCATAACAGAAATGGGGGAGCCCAGACATAGATCTATTTGCCTCTCCTCAAAATTATCTATTGAAAAGATTCTGCAAAAAGACTTATCACAGACAAGCATGGAAAGTGGACGCCCTATCCTTCAGTTGGAAAAACCTATCAGTTTACGCCTTTCCTCCTCTGTCTCTTCTACCCAAGGTCCTCCTAAAAATCAGACGAGAAGCCAAAGATGATATTAATTGCCCCGGACTGCCTCTGCCAGTACTGGTACCCAATCCTAAGGAACTTGTCACAATACCCAGCTTGGACCTTGCCTCAAAGACCACAACTATTGTCCCAGCAAAACAATCAGATCCTGCACAATCAACTACAGACTCTGAACCTGGCAGCATGGCTAATCATGTAATCATACAAACGACACCTCTCAGTAAAGCTGTGATGGATGTTGTTTTGGAAGCCAGAAGGCCTAGTACTAGAAAATCTTATGCTGACAAATGGAAGAGATTCTGTGCTTGGAATCAAGCACAAGGAACTGATATAGCATAACCGCATATTCCTCAGATAATACAATACTTAACTGAGATGTTTGACAAAGGCCTATCTTTCTCATCAATCAAAATCCATGCCACTGCCATTTCGGCTCATTACAATACAGAGCCACCAATCTTTTCTCATCCTGTACTAAAGCAGTATCTTAGAGGAGCCAAAAATTTAAGGCCTCCTAGATGATCACCACTACCTGCATTGGACCTCAGTTGTGTGTTGGAAAAGCTCACCCTGCCTCCATTTGAACCAGCTGCTACTGCTGACATAAAGTTCTTATCATGGAAGACAGTTACTTCAGCAAAAAGAGTTTCAGAGCTACAGGCCCTCATGGCTGTAGAGCCTTTGATCATATTTCACCCAGACAGGGCGTCTCTGAGGACAAATCCTACCTTTATGCAGAAGGTGGTTTCCAGTGTGGCTCTTAACCAAACAATTAATTTGCCAACTTTTTATCCAAATCCGCAGAACAAAGGGGAGAGAGTTCTGCATTCCTTGGACGTACACAGACAGCTAAGATTCTACTTGAGCAGGACTAAAGCTCTAAGAAAAACTGAGCAATTACTAGTGTCATATGCTGCAGGATCAGAAGGAAAGTCTATTTCAAAGCAGGCAATTTCAAAGTGGATAAGCCACTGCATCCATTTTTGCTACTTACACCATGGTAAACCTGTGCCCAAGGGCATTAGGTCTCATTCCACCAGAGCTGCAGCTGCTTCAGCAGCCTTTCCCAGAGTACCACCAACCAAAGACATTCTAGAGGCTGCTACTTGGAGTTCTGTTCCCACATTTTCAAAGCATTACCATTTGCCTCTCTACTCTAAGTCCAGGGCAGGCTTTGCCACTGCAGTGCTTCCGGGGCCTTGTAGCAGCACCTAATGCTGTTTAGCTCCAGCCTCCCAACCATAGCTTTGGGATTCTACCCAAATGTAATGACTGCAACAGTGAAACACGAAGAACATAGTACAGTTGTGTACACTTACCATAAATGTAGATGTTCGAGTGTATTCACTGTTGCAGTCCAGGTTACCCTCCCGTCATCCCCCTGTCATTCTAAAGTTTATCTCTCCTTTTCTATCTTCTACAACCTATGTGGTATATTTGCTTGTAGGTTAAGGTAAAGTTTATACTGATGCATGTATATTTATACATATAATATTGATACCTTTTTGGGGGCACCTGACATCAGGGGCAAGAAAAACCTAAAGAAAATGGCGTTGGCTGCATGTTTTATACACCTGACGTCATGGAAGAGAAGATAGCAACTGACGCAGGACCCAAGACTTTGGAATTCAGGCCGACTGAGGGCAACCTGCCAGCAGATTACCCAAATGTAATGACTGCAACAGTGAATACACTGACACATGTACATCTATGGTAAGTGTACACAACTGTACTTTAGTAAGGAGTATTTTATAAGACTGAAACTAATATTGAAAACTTCTTTGACATGTATGAAAGTTCATGCTATAAATGCCTGACCCCAAAGAACTGGATAAGTTTGAAAGGAAGATGAGAACTTTTTTCAAGCCTGTCAAATCGAAGTCTATTTTGTTGCCAAGATTATACGTCTTAAATCCTTCATTCTGCAGGAGACATGGGCCTCCTTGAAATAAACTGCTCGTGTAAGTGGATGAGTACATACACATCGATTTACCTAATCAGATCAAAACATGGTGACTGTTATAAACCGCTGTGTAAACAAATTTGAGATTACATCTTTGCTGTAGTTAGAAGCCTCTAGAAAAGGAGGAGGCATGGAACTTGAACCTGAAGTGGACAGAAATTGGGTAGCAACAAAAAATAGAAAAAAAGGCAAAAGAAAAGGTTACAAAGACAGTGTAAAATGGAAATTCCACAATTATAGTTTAAAGTAGAGAACTACTGGAGCAACCACATGTTGATCGAGATGAGTTGCCAAGTGGCCCAGATGAAGATGAACTGCTTATATTGTGTGCACAAAACAGTGGATTATGAATTTCATGGTTTACAAAATGTGTAGAAAATGTAGGAGATAAAGGCAAATTTAGATTTTGCAGTACAGAACTAGGAACAGTTGCTATACACCAATGGCTGAAGGTTCGTATCCTGAAGCATAATGTTCCACTGGAGAATGTGTAAGCATTACAGCATGCAGGTAAATGAGAGGCAGACTGCAAAGGATTACTGAAAATGAAAGAAGTAATGTTCATGTGGATTGTTCCATACCATTAGCAAAGAAAGCAGATGCAAGGAAAGTAGATATTGTAGTTAGACAAAAACAGCAGTGGTGGTAAATTGCTAAACCCAGCAACGTTAGTGTCTTACAAAGTGAGCATCATAAATCTGTAAAATATCAAGACTTTCAAGTAGAAACTGGAGAATTATGGACTAAGGAGACACAGGTAGCACCAGTTGCAGTAGAAGCAGCTGGGCATAATTAAAAAAAAAAAAAAAAAAAAAAAAGTTTTCAAGTGCGTTTCAAGATGTTTATTGTGTTTCACTGTTGCAGTCATTACACTTGGGTTTCCTGCTGGCAGGCGACCCGCAGTCGGCCCGAGTTCCAAAGTCTTGGTCCATCGTTGGTTGCTGTCACCTCTTCCCTGACGTCAGTGTGCCAGGGGTATAAAAGTTGCAACCGACACCATTTTCTTCAGTCTTTATTGCCGTGCGGTGCCCGAAGCAAAAGCAGTTTGCAAGTGCCGGTCGGCCGACTCCCGAGATTTTCAAAATTGAGTTTCAGAACCGAAGTCTTCAATAAAGCTAAGTACCCCATTGGGGAAACTTTTTCTTGCTCCAGACCGATGTCAGTAAAAGTTAACTGTATTTCTTGTGGGAAGCAAATACTTCATAAGGACTTTCACTCTTACTGTATTCCTTGCCTAGGCCCTAACTACGACGTTACTAGTTGTTGGTTTTGTGCTAGATTCAATGAACTCACTATTAAACGTCGGTTTGATTTTGCTTTACATTATTTTGGCCGAAGGTTTAATTACATAATGCCGTCGGAAACAAACGACGACCGGAATTTATAAAAAAACGCAAAGACAAAGAAAAGGACAGGCATCCGAGGTCCAAAATCGACAACGAAGCCTCTTCTAGGCCAGTCGCCGGTTCTCAGTGAGGTACTTTTGCAGCCCCTGACACCCGCTACCTCAGAGCAACAGGCCGTAACCGACAGCCACGTGGAGACACCGAGGCCTGTTGAAACTCAAGGTATTGGGCCTACGGACACTATACTCTCAGATGGGTCCAGAGCCGCTGAGCAGGCATCGGCTTCTGAGGGTGTTTTCAGACCTTCACAGCTTACAATTAAGCTCACTACAGCAGCAAAGGCAAAGTCAAAAACACCATTAAAGACAAGGAAACAAGTACAGCATTCTCCAGAACAGTCATCTATGCCAAAGAAACAGATGCTTAAAATGATCGAAGACCTTATTACTCTAATCAGGGGTTCTCATCCCCTTCCTGACAAAAGGCCTAGGCAAGACACTGATTATGATTCCTCTGATCAGGTTTCCATTTCCTCTGATTCCTCTTCTGATCAGGGATATTCGCTCCCTCCCTATGAGGACTCTGATGCAGAAAAGTCCATACCTTCAGCCTCACCGCCTGAGGATTATTCTTTTGGGGAAACCCTGCACACCATGAGGGAGCATTTCCATTGGGAGAGCCAAGATTATTCAGAATCCAAGAAAAGGCTCAGAGATTTCCTTTTATTGCCTCAGCACAGGCCCCTGGCTATCCCCCCTGTGCTTGATATTGTTGATGATGTTTTTTCTGAATCCAGTCTGTCTCCTGATTCTTTACCCCCTGCACCAGTCAAGCCAGACGGGTACTACAGGGTCCCTGACTCTCATAAATTTCTTTACAAAAACCCCACTGCAGACCCAGAAACAATTTCTCAGGGTCCTAAAGGGGTTAAGGCTTCCACTGCCAAAAATCCTGTCCCCTCAGATAGGGATTCCAGTGCTCTGGACAGATTGGGGAAAAAAGTTTACACTTCTGCTACTTTAGCTGTAAGAGCTTTAAACTGTCAGTTTCACATGCTTAAATATCAACAGTACCTCATGTCATTGTTAAAACAGAAAATGGTTTCAAATACAGAAAGTCCTGACAGTAAAGGAATGCAGGATTTATTGCATGCAGTTGAACAAGTAGGAAAGCATACTCTGCAATGTGGTTTTGATTCTTTAGAGGCTTCTTGAAGAGCCACAGTTACAGGCTCTGTTATTCGAAGACATGCTTGGTTGAAAGAACAAAGTTTACCTGACCATGTTAAAGTAAAATTATTGTATGCTCCATTACAGCATGATGCTTTGTTTGGTGTTAAGGCAGAAGAGGTGTTAAAGAAAATGGAGGATAAAGCAAAGTCAATACAGACAGTGAAAGATTTCTTGCAGGTTCAACCACCTAGATTTAGCAGAAACTGGCCTTCAAACAATTGGTCCTTTCCAGTGTCAGACAGGCCACAAAGAGGCAGATACAGACGCGCAAGAGGCAGATCTCCGCCCCAGGGCTCCTACAGACCTAAACAATGGGGTGCTTCAGCCCCCAAAGGAGGGGAAGACTAATCACAACCTTATAGGAAACAGTCCCAATGACTTCCCTCTGGAAATGCTAAGCACTTACCTGTTGACAGCACCCCTAGGGGGAAAGCTAGCACTTTTCTCAAAAAATTGGCACATGATCACCCAGAACCATTGGGTGCTGAATATTGTTTCTCAGGGTTACAGGTTCCCCTTCCACACACTACCAAAACCAAAAGGTATGCCAGACCTGCCACAAAACCAATGGGCAGAGGCACAAAAACAGATTGCTGCTCTTATGGACATGGGAGCTATTCAAAAAGTTCCACAGCAAGAACAAGGACAAGGATTTTACTCAAGACTTTTCTTAGTTCCCAGAAAGGACAAAGCCTGGAGACCAATACTGGACCTGTCAATCCTAAATACTTTCCTGGATGTTCCAAAATTCAAAATGTTAACACTACAGCAACTTCTGCCCATGCTGGGCAAGAAGGCTTGGCTAGTTACTTTGGACCTCAAAGGGGCATACCTGCATGTCCCAGTCTTGCAGAAGATACCTTAGATTCATAGCAGGCTCAATGCATTACCAATTCTCTGCACTGCCCTTTGGCTTATCTACTGCGCCCAGGGTCTTCACAAAATGCCTGGCACCAGTAATTGCATTTTGCAGACAAAAAGGAATTCAAATATTTCCCTACTTGGACGACTGCCTTATTCAAGCAGAGAGCAAGGACATTCTTCTAAAGCACCTGGCATTTGTAAAAAGATTGCTAATTTGCCTACGGTACACAGTAAACGAAAAGAAATCGAAACTAATGCCCTCTCAAGAGATAATATTACTGGGTGCAAGCTTAAATACAACTGCCCAGATGGCTTATCTCACGCCAGACAAACAAAGGCAACGGACTCATTACTTTCAAATGATGGCAACAAAAATCCAGATCCCTGCAAGAAAAATTCTGCAGGCCCTAGGCTTCATGGCATCCTGCATTCTACTAATTCCATATGCAAAACTGCATATGAGGAAACTACAATGGTATCTAAAAAGTGTTTGGACTCAGCATTGTCACAGCCTGGAAACCATCATAACTTTTGAATTCCCTGCTTACAACAAGTTTCGATGGTGGTCCCAGGCCGGTCACCACAACAAGGGACAGCCTTTCACCTTACCCACAGCCAGGCAGACAATAACAACGGATGCATCGGATTATGCCTGGGGAGCACACATGGCAGGAAAATGTATTCAGGGCACCATGGCCCAAGGAACAAATGCATCTTCACATCAATCAAAAAGAGATGCTAGCTGTACAGAATGCCCTGACAGCCTTCAAGGACCTAATACATCCAGGACAACTATTAATAAAGACTGACAATACCACAGTTATGTGGTACATAAGCAAGGGGGTACACATTCCTACCCCTATGCAGACAAGCCATGACTTTGTGGAACACAGCACTGACCTGTCAAGTACATCTGCAGGCACAATTCCTGCCAGGAACAAAAAATACACTGGCAGACGAACTAAGCAGAAATCTCATGGATCCTAAATCCACAAGTGTTCAGCATGATAACGAGGAAATGGGGACACCCAGACATAGATCTTTTTGTCTCCCCTCACAATTACCAAATACAAAAATTTTGCACAAGTACTTATCACGCTCAAGCATGGAAAGTCTATGCTCTATTCAGCTGGAAAGGCCTGACAGTCTATGCCCCCCCCCCCCCCCGATGCCTCTTCTCACCAAGGTGCTACTAAAAGTCAAGACAAGAAAAGCCAAAAATGATCTTGATTGCACCAGACTTGGCCACAACAGCACTGGTACCCAATCCTAAAGAGTTTGTCTCAAGGCCCAGCTTGGCTCCTACCTCAAATCCCTCATCTTCTGAAACAGCAAAACAATCAGATTCTGCACAGTCAACTCAGAAACTTAAACTTGGTAGCATGGCAGATAATGTAGCCACTCAGACTGCACCTCTCTCTAAAGCGGTTATAGATGTTATTTTAGAAGCCAGGAGGCCCAGCACTAGAAAATGTTATGCAGAAAAATGGAAAAGTTCCTGTGCATGGAACCAGGCACAAGGGCTCGAACCACTTGTCCCTAATATACCTCAGATTTTGCAATACCTAACGGAGATGTTGGACAAAGGCTTATCTTTCTCATCTATTAAATTCCATGCCTCTGCCATTTCAGCTCATTACAATACGGAACCTCCTATTTTTTCACATCCTCTACTACGACAGTACCTCAGAGGGGCAAAAAATATAAGACCCTCAAGGAGAGCACCATTACCTACTTGGGACCTCAATTTTGTTTTAGAAAAACTCACACTGCCTCCTTTTGAACCAGCCCAAGCACAGCTGATCTAAAATTCTTGTCATGGAAAACTGCTCTCCTCCTAGCAATAACTTCAGCAAGAAGAGTCTCAGAGTTACAGGCATTGATGGCTGTGCAACCTTTCCTCATTTTTCATCAGGACAGGGTTTCTCTTAGGACAAACCCAACATTCATACCAAAAATGGTCTCCAATGTGGCCTTAAACCAAACCATTCATTTACCTACTTTTTACCCAAATTCCCAGAATAAAGGGGAGAGACTTCTGCACGCTTTGAATGTACACAGACCGCTATGATTCTACTTGGACAAAACAAAAGCTTTCAGAAAAACTGAGCAACTGTTTGTAGCATATGCTGCAGGATCACAAGGAAAGCCTGTTACAAAGCAGACAATCTCCAAATTTTTAGGACACTGCATCCGCTTCTGTTATGCACAACATGGCAAATCAGTGCCTAAGGGCATATAAGGCCTCATTCTACCAGAGCAGCAGCCACTTCAGCAGCTTTCCTCAGAGGGGTACCAACCAAAGACATTTTAGAAGCTGCAACCTGGAGCTCAGTGCGCACTTTCACCAAGCACTACCACTTAACTCTCTACTCTAAATCCAGAGCAGGCTTTGCCACTGCAGTTCTGCAGGGCTTGTTAGCCTCGCCAAATCCAATTTAGACCCAGCCACCCAACCTCCGCTTTGGGATTCTACCCAAGTGTAATGACTGCAACAGTGAAACACGATGAACATAGTACAGTTGTTACCTACCATAAATGTAGATGTTAGAGTATATTCACTGTTGCAATCTAGGTTACTCACCCACCATCCCCCTTTTTTCATTGCTGGGACTTTTCTGTGCTTCTCATCTCTGTACTACCTATGTGGTGCATTTGCTTGTAGATGAAGGAAATGTTTATAGTAATATATGTATGTTTTTTGGCATAATTTTATCTTTCTAGCCTTCCTATCTGGGAGCACCTGACATTTGGGGCAAGAAAACCTGAAGAAAATGGCGTCTGTTGCAGCTTTTATACCCCTGGTGCACTGACGTCAGAGAAGAGGCGACAGCAACCGACGCCGGACCAAGACTTTGGAACTCGAGCCGACTGCGGGTCACCTGCCAGCAGGATAACCCAAGTGTAATGACTGCAACAGTGAATACACTCGAACATCTACATTTATGGTAGGTACACAACTGTACTTTACTCTGTATGAATAACAGAAAGAAGCAATTCTGTGCACTTTGTAAGTACTGAGAAATGCACTCATGGCAAATGTTAAGACTGAAGCAAAATTGGTCATGGTACTAGAAAACCTAAACATTTGAAATTAATCAGTAAAACAACACATTGATGTAAATATTTAGTATGCATATTAATGTCTGTTCTAAAAAGCGGATGTGTATAAAACTGAATCATAGAATTTTGGCAGTCCTTTCAGGAAAAGCTTTCATTAAAAAAAAAACTTTGTTTCATATATAAATGTGTGGTAGTACTTCAGGTCCCTATTGCACACATTTCTTTTAACAGTAAAATACTTTGTCACACACACACACACACACACACACACACACACACACACACACACACACACACACACAAACTCCTCACGTAGTGCTACTACTAAAACTTGCAGTTTTAACTTTTTTCTTCTTTGGTCAACCTGTTGATGATAAAAAATGTCTTATTTTTTGCTTTAGGGATACAAAGCTGTTCCTGTATTCTTCTTCAGTGTTCTATTTTACTAGTATAACTTGTTCATTTACAGCTAACTAATACCTGTAGAATTCCAGTCCATGTAAGCTATTCATAAAATACTTAACCTTCATGGCTGGATAACTGAAAGCGATATGCTTCATCTATGAAGTGACAGCTCATTCAGAACTTGTGTGTGCCTTCCTTTTAAGAAACGACTGAAGCTTTCTTGGCAAACAGTTCTTAATTTTTCAAAACATCCCAGTTATATAATACCACTTTCTACTGTTGAAAACATGCATCTTAAGTAATAGATTCACTTTTTTGAATTTGCCATTTCAAGTAATGCCATTATTAGTGGGCTTTGTACTCTTGCTAGGTAATAAAGGAGCTGCACTAACAGACTGTATTTCTAGCTTATCTTTATCAAGAATTGTTATCCATAGGATAAGATGGGTACCTCAGGGTATGAAATGTGGTGTTTTGTCATTAAATCATCCATCTATTCTAAAGTTGTAATGTTCTTAAGAACCATAATAAGGTGATTCCTTATTTATTCGCATTTGGTTACTGGGAAGGTCTGCCTGGGTCATTCAGGACCCCTTTTCAGCAGAGGCCTTGGGAGAAGAACCCCAAAAATCATATGTTTGTTTGTTTTACATTTGTTTACCGGGAAAGTCTGACTGGACACCTCCATTTTCAGTGGCGGCCCGGGGAGAAAGGCTCCAGATACAGAGATAACAGCATACATAGAGTTCCATTTACAGACATTTCAGCAATTAAACTTAGAGGAATACAAGGATAATAACATATAACAGTATGCATAGAGTTGCAGTAATAGACATTTCAGCAGTTTTAACAAACATGTAGAGTTCCAGTTAGACATTTCAGCAGTTATAACAAATGTACGGGATACTATATTGATAGGAGATAGTACAAAGTAGAAGACGCACACTGTATTTCTTGGGAACAAAAGCCCAATCTTAGTTCATATTGCCGTTGGATTAATTGAGAGGGTAATACACATACTGTAGTAGTTAAAAGTGTGATTAAAATGAGTAAGAGGGTTACAAGCTTAGCAGATTAGGTCAATATCTCCCGATATTTAAATGAAGAGGGTAGAAGATTGACTGAGAAGAAAAAAAAAAAAGAGGTTGACACTTTGACTAACAATAACTGGGTGTAAAGTTTTTTTTGTGCACACACATATATATATATATATATATATATATATATATATATATATATATATATATATATATATATATATACACACACACACACACACACACACACACGTCAACCATGTCAGTAGTGCAAACACAACTATGAAACATGAATGGAAGGTAAAGTACGTCAGTTATGAATATGGTGGCAGTGAAATAACATTAGGAAGTAATCTAAAAACAAAGTTCTATCATCAGTTGCATCAGTATTCTTAAATATTAAGTGGGAAAATGTATCTATCCACTACATATAGGCTAGCATAAGTAGTCATACATGGAGAAGTTAAAGCCTATTCAGTGTACATATTTATTGGTATGGAATGAAAAAGAACATCAGCTTGGATTTTTCATTACAGTTGATGACATCAGTCTTCATTTTATCCTTGACAAATAGGTCTAGTGCCAGTATCAGAACTGACTCGGCTGTTACTACAGCTTGCGCCAGCAAAAAAATTTTCAAGCTTCACTTCTACCCACAGTCAGCCTCATTTCGTTTACCGCTTTTCGGAATGGTCGCATTTTGCTAGTGCAATCCAGTTTCCTTGGGTTTAGGTAAATTTCTACTGTTAGAGATTTCTCTCTCTCTTCTCTACTTGATCCTCTACCCTTTCGTTTACTAATTTCTCTTGTTTTCTTACACGTTTGTGTACCTCTAAATATCATAGTTGATAGTCTTTCCCATACACCTTCGTTCATCTCTTTCACTATCCTAGTTGATGGTTTTTCCTTTTCCTTTTCTTTCCCTTAAAAGAAAAAAAAAAACTTACCTGCTTCTCTCTCCCTCAGACTTTTCTGTGTGAATGTCTGCTTTTCAGCAGTAATTCTTTTAAGATGGCCGAGAAAGCTAAAGCCCCTTCTGGTTTTAAAAAATGCCAGAAGTGCATCCACAAAATCCCATCTTCTGACTTTCACTCCCTTTGTGTGTATTGCTTTAGTCCTGTTCACGTACACGAGGACTGCAGTATTTGCCATTGATTCAGTCATCAAGCCCTTGTTGAGAGACGTAACAAGCTTATTTTTAAGGGTTTGATCCCCTCCACCTTCAGTGAAGCATTATCTACTACTGACAAAGCTAAAACTGATAATGTCCTTCAAGGATGCATCTGCAGTCATAACAAATGGGGTTGTCCTGTTGTCAGGCAGCCCTTCGGTCGGCCGGATTCCAAAGTCTGGGTCTGGCCTCGGCTGGTGTCGCACTTCACCTGACGTCATCTCTGCTGGTCTTCGGGTATAAAGGCATCAGCCGACGCCATTTTCCTCAGTCTTTCTTGCCGCGTGGCGCCCGAAGCAGAAGCTGTTCGCAAGTGCCGGTCGGTCAGATCCAGAGATTACTACTACCGAATACTACTTGAAGACTTCTAAAAGCTAAGTACCCCGTTGGGGACTCTTTCTTGCCTCAGCCGATGTCAGAAAAAGTAAATAACTGTTTAACTTGTGGGAAACAAATACCTCATAAAGATTTCCACTCTTACTGCTTACCTTGTTTAGGCCCAGACCACGACGTAGCAGCCTGTTTAGCCTGTGCTTCCTTCAACCGACGAACGCTTAGGCGTCGGTCGGAGTTTGCTGAACAGTTTTTCGGCTCAGATTTTGCGTACATTATGCCGTCGGATCCTCCGACTTCTCAAATTGTTAAAAACGCAAAGAAAAGACCGACACTCGCGGTCGCGGTTTCGGCGAAACCACGGTTAAGCAAACCGCGAGTGTCTCGGTTTCGGCCGAAACCGAGCAAACGGGTCAATCTACAGCCGAATCCATGACTACTACCGAGGCTCCTGCTACCCTAGTTGAATCGGCCTCTGAAGTTTTGCCTACTAATGTGGTTCCTATAGAATTATCAGACACCATCCCTTTGGATGTCTCTACCCCAGCACGTGGTGCTGCTAGGCCTCCTGCAGCCATGTCTGTTAAGGCCTTTGCCAGGGCTAAAGCAGGCAGCCAAAACTGCTAAATCAGTGCCTGTAAAGCCCCCCTCACACAGGCCCAGTTCCAGTTCTCAAATGCTTACTCTGGCAGAGGATCTCATCTCTTTAATAAGGGGATCCCAATCTCACCCAGACAGGGCCTCTCAGCCTCCAGAAAAGAGACCTAGAGCAGAGCCCCCAGAGCCAGTGTCCTCAGATGATTCTTCTGATGATTCAGACATTACAGACCATCCAGAGGCTCCTTTTTCTACTTATGAAGATTCCGATGCTGAAGAATCTATTCCATCTGCCTCTCCACCAGAGGAATTTTCCTTTGGGGAAACCTTACATGCCATGAGAGAGCAATTCTAATGGCAGGGACAAGATTTCTCAGATTCAAGAAAAAGGCTTAGGACCTTTCTACACTTACCGCAACATAGGTCCTTCGTTATACCTCCAGTTCTGCCTGTTGTGGATGATGCATTTAATGATGTTTGCACTGCTCCTGATACTTTACCTCCAGCCCCTGCCAAACCAGATAGGTTTTACAGGGTACCGGACACTCTTCACCACCTATACAAGGCCCCACTTGCAGATCCTGAGACTATCTCCCAGGGGCCTAAGGCAGTAGCTTCGACCTCAGCAAAAAACCCTCTCCCTTCTGAAAGGGAATCCAGGTCCTTGGAGAGATGGGGTAAAAAAGTTTACACCTCTGCTACTCTTTCAGCTAGAGCTTTGAACTGTCAGTTTCATATGATCCAATACCAAGAGTTTATGCTTGATCAGTTAACTAAGAAACTGTCCTCTGATGACTCCTTAGATAAGAAATATGTTTTAGAAATGGTGAATAACATTCAGCAGGTTAGTAACCATTCTTTAAAATGTGGCTATGATGCACTGGAGGCTTCATTTAGATCAGCCATGACTGGCACAGTTATAAGAAGGCATGCATGGTTGAAAGAACAGGTCTTGCCGTTTCATGTTAAAGCAAAGCTGTTAGATGCTACTATGGATAAGGCCAGTCTATTTGGTTCTCCTGCTCAGCAAGTAATGAAGAAAATGGAAGAGAAGGCAAAATCTGTACAAACAGTTAAAGATTTCTTACAGGTTCAGCCCCCAAGGTTTAGCAGGAACTGGCCTTCCAAAAATTGGTCCTTTCCAGACTCCTCTAAATCTCAGAGAGGCAGGAATAGACGTTCCAGAGGCAGAAATCAATCCAGAGGAGGTGCCTACAGAGGACGCCAGTGGCAAGGCAATAACCAGCGAGGCACAGACACAACCACTGCCACTGCAACAGGACAATCACAGTGACTTGGCTCTGACACCGCCTACCAGGGAACAAATAGCAGCACCCTTAGGCGGAAAGTTAGCCTTATTTTCAAAAAATTGGCACTATATCACAAAAGACAAGTGGATTTTGCAGACCATAGACCAAGGCTACAGGTTTCACTTCCACACCTTACCAGTAAAAAGAGGAATGCCAAACCTACCTCCAAATCAGAAAACAGAAGCTCTAAAACAGATAGCTCAATTAACAAAGATGAGAGCTGTGGAAAGAGTACCACCAACAGAACAGGGCAAAGGATTCTACTCCAGACTTTTCCTAGTACCAAGAAAAGAGAAAAGTTGGAGACCTAATCTCGACCTGTCCGCCTTAAACACATTCATCATTGTCCCAAAATTCAAAATGCTGACCCTACAGCAACTTCTTCCCATGCTGGGCAAGGAGTGTTGGCTGGTAACTCTAGATCTCAAGGAGGCATACCTGCACGTCCCCATACGACCAAATTGCAGAAGATACCTCAGATTTCTTGCAGGATCAGAGCATTATCAATTCTCAGCATTGCCCTTTGGCTTATCTACTGCGCCCAGAGTATTCACAAAATGCCTGGCATCAGTAATCGCTCATTGCAGGCTACAGGGAATCCAAATTTATCCATACCTGGACGACTGCCTGATACAAGCGGACAACCAAAGCAAACTGACAAAAGACTTACAAAGAGTCATTTGCTTACTACAAGCCCTGGGATACACAGTCAATTTAAAAAAGTCAAGACTAATACCATCCCAAACAAAAACATTCTTGGGTGCAGAATTGGACACAGTAAAACAAATGGCATTCCTAACTGCAGAAAAACAAGAACAACTCCCTCATTACTTCTTGGCATTATCAAAGCAGAACAAACTAACAGCAAGGAAAGTACTGCAGGCCTTGGGCTTCATGGCATCGTGCATAATCCTGGTCCCCCATGCCAGATTGCATATGAGAAAACTACAGTGGTACCTAAAGAATTTATGGTCTCAACACAGGCACAGCTTAGAAACCGAAATACCACTAATCCCATGCCTGAAACAAGAGTTCCTATGGTGGGCTCAAGCATGCCAGTCAAACCCAGGCTTGCCCTTCCACAACTTTCAAGCAAGCCAAACCATCACAACGGACGCCTCAGACCTAGGTTGGGGGCCCACATGCTGGACAAATGCATACAAGGATTATGGACCCCAGATCAACTGCACCTGCACATAAATCTAAAAGAAATGCTGGCAGTAAAACTAGCAATCCAGAATTTCAGACCATTCCTCAAAGAAGGCCATTTGATGATAAGGACAGACAACACCACAGTCATGTGGTACATCAACAAACAGGGAGGCACTCATTCATACCCCCTATGCCGAATGACTCTGGACCTATGGAATATGGCTCTGAGCTACAACATTCAGTTACAGGCAATATTTGTACCGGAAAAGAAAACATCCTAGCAGACATGTTAAGCAGAACTACCTCGGATGCTCACGAATGGATGCTACACCCGGACATCTTCAAGGCCATCACACAGAAATGGGGAATGCCACAAATAGACCTATTCGCATCCCCACTCAATCACCAGCTCAAGAAATTCTGCACAAGGACATACCACCCACTTGCATGGAAGGTGGACTCTCTATCCCTCAGTTGGAAAGGCCTGACAGCATATGCATTCCCACCTCTTCCTTTGATGCACAAGATACTACTGAAAATCAAAGAGGAGCGTCCAAGGATAATTCTGATAGCTCCAAATTGGCCAAGACAACACTGGTATCCATTGCTGAGGAGCATGTCACGGGGGAGAACGTGGACACTACCCCTGATGCCTTTGATGTTAACTCAGAATGACTACAACATCATGCATCCAAATCTAAAAACTCTGCAACTAACTGCCTGGAACATTACATAACAGCAACTAACCCAGATTTATCCCAAAGGGTTAAAGACATTATCCTGGAGGCCCGCAGACCTTCTACAAGAAGGAACTATGCAGGGAAATAGAAAAGGTTTGTCATTTGGAGCACTGAAAGAGGAAAAGATGTGTCAAAGATAGATATTGCCAACATCCTGGAGTATTTGGCAGAGCTTCTCCATACAGGCCTGTCCTATTCCTCCTCCAAGATACATGCATCAGCTATTTCTGCAGAATACAGCTTCGATCCCCCTGTCTTCTCACATCCTCTACTCAGGCAGTTCCTCAGAGGAATCAAGAATGTAAAACCTCCTAGGAAACCACCATTACCAGCATGGGACTTGAACTTTGTGCTAGAAAAATTGACACTCCCTCCATTCGAACCAGCAGCAACAGCAGATCTTCAACACCTATCCTGGAAAACTGCTTTCCTACTGGCAATTACTTCAGCAAGAAGGGTTTGAACTACAGGCCTTAATGGCAGTACAACCCTTCCTAATCTTCCATCAAGATAGAGTATCCATGAGAACTAATCCTACATTTATGCCTAAGGTGGTATCCAGAGTGTCTCTAAACCAGGCAATCCACCTACCTACCTTCTTTCCCAACCCACAGAACAGGGGGAAAGACTGCTGCATACCTTGGATGTACATAGACAGTTGCGCTACTACCTGGACAGAACCAAGGGCAATAGAAAAACTGACCAGCTTCTAGTGGCCTATGCAACAGGAAGGGAAGGAAAAGCAATTTCCAAACAGACAATTTCCAAGTGGATAGGAAATTGCATCAGATTCTGTTACTCCTACCATGGAAAACCAATTCCAGAGAACATAAGACCTCACTCTACAAGGGCTACAGCCACTACCACAGCTTTCTTACGAGGAGTGGCAACCAAGGACATTATTGAGGCAGCTACTTGGACCTCCGTGCATACATTTGCCAAGCATTATAACTTACCTCTATACTCTAGATCCCGAGCAGGGTTTGCCACTGCTGTATTGCAAGGGATCCTAACTACACCATAATTCTTCTTCCTCCTCCCTAGTTTGGCTATGGTATTCTACCCATTTGTTATGACTGCAGATGCATCCTTGAAGGACATAGTACAGTTTTGTACCTACCATAAATGTAGATGTCGAACAGGATAGCATCTGCAGTCAGGATTACCCACCCTCCTTCCCTCTGTGGTATTCCTAGGGTATTTACCCTCCTAATAGCTAGCTGGGGGGGGATCTCTTATGGTGTATTTGTTTGTATATATGTACATACATGCTTATTTTTGTGTTTGCCTACCTTTTTGGAAACATTGGCATTTACCCAAAATTTAGTTTTCCAAGAGGGCAACTGGCATCTGGGGCAAGAAACACTGAGGAAAATGGCGTCGGCTGATGCCTTTATACCCGAAGACCAGCAGAGATGACGTCGGGTGAAGTGCGACACCAGCCGAGGCCAGACCCAGACTTTGGAATCCGGCCGACCGAAGGGCTGCCTGACGACAGGACAACCCCATTTGTTATGACTGCAGATGCTATCCTGTTCGGACATCTACATTTATGGTAGGTACAAAACTGTACTTTTCCTCTCCTTCATCCTCATCTTCCATGGAGAAGGGCAAAAAGAGGAGTGTCTCAGTTCTGACTTTTCCATTGGCTCTGAAAACTAAGGATTTGAAATCCTCTGTTCCGAAAGGATCCTCTGAACCAGAGGACTCTGACTGTAAATTACTAAAGATGACAACTTCCCCAGCACTGATAACTATTTTAGGTCCTTCGACATCAAAGGCTCTGGTGTAGGACAATTTTTCTGCTCCTCCTTCCTCAATGGCACTGATTTAATCAGCACAAACTGCAGTTTCTGAATCAAACTTGCTCTCCATTTGTAGACCCCTTCGCTGGTGAGCCTCCAGAAGTTTTTCTTCAAAGGCATAAATCTCCATACTTATCTTCGATCCGTTCCACCAGAAGTCTTTCTGAGCTCGATGTGGAGAGACTTGTGAAATCTTGTGGGCTAGAGGATTTGAGGCCCCCTTTTAGGCTCCTACTCGTTCGGGTCTTGGAACTGAGCCTTCCCTTCACCCTGTTGATCTCTCCTCCTCTGAGGCCTTAGAGTTTTGTGTTCCAAGCTTCCTGGCACCGACTGTACCAGCACCTGAAATTTCCACCTCTTCAGAACCAGTAATCTCACCAAGTTCTTCAGTGACTTCGGAACCTCAGACTTCTTGGAGCCATAGCTACCCTGTCAGTTCCAGGGAACAGGACTAGACTCCAGATTTTTCTGAGCCATCCTTGCTCCTCGGAGCTTCAGCTCAAGTTAGTTCAGCACTGGCTTCCGTCTTGATGGTGGGTTCTTTGGAGTGTGGAGCGACTCCTGTCCCGAGGCAGTCTAGCTCGGTTCTGGGCTCACTTCCCTCTTTGGGGGGGTCTTTGAGGTGATGGAGAGGGCCCTGTCCCTTACAGTGAATCAGTCTGCACCTTCCTCCTTGGAACAGATGCCCCCTCTGGCTCTGTTATTCTACCTGTCTCTCAACTGGGAGAGCAGGTGCCGAAATCTCAGGTTTTTCAGACTCTGGTTCTGTCATCCTCTTGACACCTCTCTAGATTATCCCCCTGAGGAGGTTCCTCAGAAAAAGACGTGTAAGAGGAAGCACTTAGATTCCACTCCAGAATCTGTGAAGACTCTGATTTTGATGAGGAGGAAGGGTCCCCAAGGTCGCTGCCTGAAGATGTCTCCTTTAGAGACATCCTAGAAATTGTAAAGCAGAGGGGGGGCTGGAAGCCCCAAAACGCTTTCTCGGAGGAATCTGTTTACCTGCAGGCTTTCAGCACTTGCCCGTCTACCTCTTGGGTGACCCTGCTCACTGATGAATTCATTCAGTTGATTTCACAGCGGGTGTGGAAGGCTCCAGACAATATCAAGGCCATCACCAAGAGACCGGACAAAATCTTATCTGCCCCTGAAGATAATTCTGGGCTAAGGGATTAGCTGTGGATACCATGGTCGTAGCAGCCACCACAAAAAAGAACTTGCTGCGGAGAGTTAATTTATCTATCCGCCCAACAGGGAGTCTTGGGCTACGGCTAGATTTGGGAAGTGGGTTTATGCTTCATCAACCTTTGCACTAAGGTGTTTGAACTGCCTGCCACACTTTGCAAGACTTCAAAGGGAACTGGTCAAGATAGATACTGTGGTGGGAGCTGTGGCTGAGGGGAGTCCAAGACAAAGTGGCTTCCCAGCTAACTACCCTGGAGTCTGTCTAATTCGTCCATGAGGCTAATCGCACATACAGCCAAAGGGATGTCCAGAGCAGCGATCGCAGGCATAGCCATAAGGAGACACGCCTGGATGCACCCATGTATGCCAAACCATTATTCTTGATTCATCAGTGCTTTGATTTTTGTCAATTCTTTGACGGAACATCCTTGTTTGTCTCAAAAGTAAGAAACTTTATCCAGGTGTGAAAGGGATGACAAGATGCTTTCTGCTGTGAGCGTATGTTTTCCATCCCCTCAAAGTTCTTTTTCCTAGGAACCAGAGGAGTAGTGGTAAGATGTGGTTCAAAAAATCCCAAGGGTCTTTCCAGGACACACATGGGGACAGAGGGGGGAACCAAAACAAAGACACCACCCTTATTGAAGAGGTGGTCCGCAAAGCCAAGGCTTCAGGGATTCCTTTCCTGGTAAGCCCTTTCAGCACTCCTGATTGGAGGCCTGAATGTCTTCCTCTGGAGGCAGTCAGGGGACACTTATCCTTGCACCTAGATGCCTGGCTAAGCATATCAAATTCCCGGGTGCAGTGGATCGTATCCAGAGGTTATACCATTCCCTTTTCCCATCCTTCCCCATACACAAAAAAATCCCCGATGTTTCACCCAGTCAGAGGGATTCAGTAGTTCAAGAAATTCAAAAACTGCAAGACAAGAGAGTTATCCAAGAAGTCCCTCCAGACTAGAAAGGATCTGGAACTTACTCAAGATTCTTTTTAGTGCCAAAAAAGACAGGAGACTGGAGACTGATTTTGGATATCAGCGTGCTGAACAAATCAGTTTGTCAAACAAAGCTCTAGATGATCACGGCACAATCAATTCTTCCTTTTCTGAAGAAGGGGACTGGATGTGCTTTATCTTCAGTATACGTATTAACACACAAAGATAGACAAATGCTCCAGGAAGTTCCTTCGCTTTCGGCTAGGAGCCAGTCATTACCGATTAATGGTGCTGCCCTTTGGTCTCACCAGAGCCCCAAGGGTGTTCACCAAATGCATGGCAATAGTAGTAGCACCTCACTTGAGACTGCAAGGATTCTGGATTTTCCCGTACTTGGATGACTGGCTCGTAACCACTTCAACCAGGCATCAGTTGACAGTAGCCAGGGGTTACACCCTCAACATCTGTGCCAGTCTGGGAATTATGGTAAATCACAAGAAGTCACAATCAACTCCAACACAAAATCTAGAATTTATAGGGGCTGTGCTAAACACACCAACAACCATAGCCTCCCTTCCTTGAGAGAGACTCCAAAGAATTATTGTACAAGTTCAAAAGATAATCCACAGAAAGAGGGTTCCTGCTCTACTAGTTTTGCAAACTCTAGCATCGACAGTAGCCTCAATAAGTCTAGTTCCTCTCACCAAGTTTCATATGAGAATTCTGCAATGGCTGCTAGCTTCTCGGTGGTCTTTCACCAGCCCTTGTCAGACCAAATTCTGATCACCAGTTATGGCAAGAGGGATTTACTTTGGTGGACATATTCCGAACAAATTCTCCTTGGTCGCTCCTTTGTTCTTCCAGAGCCCACAGCCGTAGTGACCATGGACGCCTCCCATATGGGTGAGGGGGAAGGCATTTCCTGGACAGGACAGTTCAAGACACTTGGTCCCTTGTAGAGGCCAACCTGCATATCATGGTTCTGGAGTTGAGTGGTGCTTCTGGCATTGCAGAACTTTCATCTTAGAGGCCAACCCGCATGCCATTGTCCTGGAGTTGAGAGGTACTTTTACCATTGCAGGCCTTTCAAATAGCTGTACTTCAGGGGACATTTGCAGTTCAAACAGACAGCATGGCAGTAGTTTGGTACATCAATAAGCAGGGATGAACCAAGTCTTATCCCCCTTTGTCGAGAAGCCCTCAGAGTGTGGCAGTGGGTGATCTCTTCAAGATACTTTCTAATAGCAGCGAATATTCCAGGGCGTTAACATGTGATTGCAGACAAACTGAGCAGATGTATCCTCCAGCCTCACAAGTGGTCTCTCAATCCAGAAGTGGTGGAAAGGGTCTTCCATCAATGGGGTCAACCTTGTGCCTCTCCCCTAAACAAGTGCAGCAATCACTTTGCCCTGATTCCCCCACCGGGGAAGTTATCAAGAGACGCTCTCCTTCACAATTGACCCCCTGGTCTCATGTACGCCTTTCCTCCGATACCACTAATTCTGAACTTTTTACAGAAAACACTCCGATTGAAAAGCACAATAATCCTCATTGCCCCCTTTTGACCTCAACAAATTTTGTTCCCCTTCCTTTGGCCTTATCTGATTCAACAACCCTGGATTCTGGACCTGATACCAGACCTTCTGTCCCATCCAGACGGACTTGTTCACCCAGATGTTTTGAACCTCAAGCTGACAGTGTGATTCCTCCATTTCCACTAGTTGCCAGGCCATCTATGTATTTCTTCCCCAGTACGCCACATCCTCCTGTCCTCTCATAAAGCTTCCACTTATAAACTGTAATGTAACAAATGGAAGAAATTTACCATTTGGGGTCCATGAAAAACATATTGATCCTTTTTCTGCTTCTAAAGAGCATATTTTAGACTTTTTAGCCTCTTTTTTCAAATGCTGAAGCTTCTCCTTCCACCATCAGACTACAATTAGCTGCAATTTCCAATTTCTACGGTGGTGTGGAAGAACGTTCTTTAGCATCTCATAGACTTTGTAAGTCATTTTTAAGAGGCGTATACTTGTTGAAACCTTTCAAAGATCTGACACCGCTTTTGGATCTAAACTTAGTGTTACAGAACATAGTACATTCTCCCTTTGAACCCTCTTCAGAATGCGTTCTGAAGTTTTTGTCTTGGACGACATTGTTTTTGGTAGTTATAACCTCTGCCAAAAGAATCTCAGAAATTCAAGCCTTGTTGTGTAAACCTTTGTATCTGATTTTCCAGAAAGATATAGTTTCTTTATGAACAAAGCCCTCCTTTCTGGCCAAGGTAGAGTCCAACATCAGTCGAGCTATTAATTTACTGTTTTTTTCCAAATTTTTCCAGCAAAGGTGTTCACAGACAATTATGTTTCAATCGTCACAGAACTAAATATATTAGAAAATCTGACCAACTATTTTTCTTTTCCAGTGCAAAAATATGACAAGCCAGTCAGCAAGGTGACTCGGGCCAGATGGCTAAAGGGCTGCATTTCATTCATCTATGATAAGAACAAAGTAGCCTTGCCTAGACCTGTGAAAGGCCATTCTACAAGATCTGTAGCCACTGCAGCAGTTTTCCAGTCTATAGCTTCAATGGATGATACATGTGCAGCAGCTGCTTGGGCTTCTTCCCATACCTTTATTACTCATTACAATTTGGACTTGGTCTCTAGGGGAAGAGCGTCCTTTGGTTTGATGGTGCATAGGAATATTCTTCTGTGAACCCACCCAAGATCTAAGGTAGCTGAGTACTCTATCCCATTTGTCAAGGATAAAATGAAGATTGACAAAATCAGATAAGGAAGTTATGTACGTAACCATAATGTTCCATTTGTGTTGCCGTATCTTCATTTATCCTGGACTCCCCTCCCTCCGTCCCCTGACCTTTAAAGATTTTTTTAGTGGAGCAGATTATATATCCTTAAATTATTGTGACCTTGCAACCATAGTAGATATGGCTTCCAGTTGGGCTTCCTTTTCTATTTGCACATTTTCTGTAAATTTGAGTTGAGGTAATTGTAAGAGAGAGAGATTGTGGGTAAAGGTGAAGCGCGAGAGAGTTTTTTGACTGGTGCGTGCTGTAGTAAAGGCCGAGTTGGTTCCAGTACCAGAACCAGATCCATATGTCAAGGAAAAATGAAGATAGAAAAACACAGTTGGAACGTTATGAGAAGTACATAACTTTTTATAATAAGGGCAGCAAGCAATAAGGTGTAGGGAAACACTGGGTTAAGCAGCTGGGCAGGTGGTATAGCTGAAAAAAGCAAGATTAAAATAGAAGTGAAACAGTATAGGGTAGGTGTGTGTGACAGGTAGTTGTTGTAGGAAAGAGCAGAAGTGGGGATTGCTCTGAGGAGAGTAGTAGTATGGGTAAGCCGTTTGCAGAAGAGTGGCATCAGGAGTACAATAAGAAAGAGATCAAATTAAATGTTGACAAAATCTAGTGTTGGAGAAATGTGTAAAAAATCTAGCGGATTGAGTTTAACAGTGGATGGAGGTATTGTATTGTTATTTACTTTGTAAGGGTGATTGCTATGAAAAGGTAATAAACTGTTGATATTGATGGGTCTGCAATAGAGAGAGCAGCATAGTTTATTATTAGCATGTTAAATTCAAGAAGTGAATATGATCTTGTAAAGTCTGCCAGTTTTATCTGCTACTGTAGGCAGACATTCTTTTGAAATAAGGTCATCAGCATAATAGTCAAAGTATTTAGAAGCACTTGATTTAATAGTTCTGTAGTACCACTGATCAAGGAGTCATGAATGTAAAGTGAATGAAATAAGTGAATTCCTGTCTGAAGGGAGCTGAACAAGTGTATCCAACTTCCAGATCTCTACCCCGAACTGTCCTTAGCTGACTGTGCCCCCCTCTTGAACATCAGAACATTGGTTGTGTACAAGAGGAGCTTCATTTACCATCCTGAGAACTTTCTAGCCACTATTTTAAATCACATGCGTGTATTAATGTCATCACTTTAGCTTATCTTCCTTCCAGACTTTCGGTTAAATACTCCACTGGGGGATATTTCTATTTCTGCTTTAACAGTGCTTATAGATGTTTATTGGCAAAATTAAAAAGGTTAATAACTGCCTTGAGTGTAGGAAGCAAATCCCAAACAAGAATTTCCATTCTTGTTGTTTTTCTGGCACTTCCTGGAACACAGTGTGGACAGAGGTCTCCAAAGCTGAAATGCAAGCAACCACCACACCCCGACGACACATAGCCCATGTGCCACTCAACCTCAGGCCCATAAGGCAAAACAACGTACCCAACACAGTAATCATTGGTGACTCTGTAGTCAGGCACACTGATGTCCCTCTCACCAGGCTAAACAAGGAGAAAGTTACTGTCAGCTACGTGTCTGGTGCCAGGATCACCATATAACACATGCCCTCAGGTCACACCACAACAAGTATGACTGTCATTGTCCATGTTGGAGTGAATGACCTGAGACATACCACCCTGGACTACATGAAAAGAGACGTGGAGGAGCTCTCTGACCATGTAGCCCAGGCAAGTATGACACTAGCCCTGAGTAGCATCCTGCCATCGCCCAGAATTATACCACAGTACAAGGACAAAATGATTAACTTCAACAATTGGTTAAGCTTCTGGTGTCATTCAAAGGGGATCCAGTATCTGTCTGCCTGGTTGACCTGATCGGCAGGCCATGATGCTTTGCCGGAGATGGCCTGCACCTGTCTCTTCTGGGATTCCGGATACTGGCTATGGCTCTTGCTGCCCCCATAATGCCTTTTTAGGCATGGCTCAAATGTCAAACATACCACCATAGTAGATACAAACCAGCGAAAACTAAAGTCTAAACCTCAGAATGTACTCACTCGAGGCTCTCCTTAAGATGGAGAACATCAACATCTGTGCAGTGACAGAGACCTGGTTTAAGGCTAGGGAGAGCACCCTTGCATTACCAAGCTACAATTCTTACCACACCTTTCGGCCCCTTAACCTGGACCAAAATACTAAAGGAGGCGGCGTGTCCATATTCATAAAGGATATCCACATCTCCAGGCTAGTTGCTCAACATAATGCATCCAAAATTATCCAAGTACAGTTAACACTGGGCAAGACTGCAATTCAGGTTGTACCTTGTTAGAGATCCCCCACCATGCCCAGGACACCCACTCCATGTTTCTCAATATACTGGATAATATTAAGGTACAGCCCAATACCCTAATGCTGGGAGATTTCAACTACCCCTCCATCAACTGGGAAAACTACTCGTGTACTAACTCATTTAGCCAACGTTTTCTGGAATTCATCAATTCCGATGCCCTGGATCAGCTAGTCCATACACCTACCAGGGATAACATCCTAGACCTGGTCATTACCAATATGGGTAACAGTTGCTCCTCGCCAGAGGTCATCTCCTGACTGTTCAGGTCCGACCACAAGCTAATCACCCTAGAGATCCATACCCCCCCCCCATTAAGGAAACCACCGTAAAAAAATTTCCAAAGCCAACTTCATGCTTCTTAAGTGAGAAGTGGCAGACTTCACTACACCCACCTATATGGAAAATAGAGGCACAACTGCTGAATCATATACAAATGCACTGTATAAGCTCATACACCACTGTATAGACCATGCCATCCCCAACAGAACCAAGATGCTATCCTCCAAAAAAAGGAAGCCAGTCTGGTGGTCCCCTGCCATAAATAAACTCTACAACAAAAGGAAGAAACTGTTGCAAAAAAAAAGTAAAATCCCAAGATTGCAAGAACTCCCTGGTCAGCCTCAGCAAGAAGCTGAGCTCCCTCATAAAATCTTCCAAAGCTAGTTACGAAAATAAAATCACCATGGTTTCCAAAGACGACCACAAAGCTTTCTACAGCTATGTTAAGAATCTCAATGGCAACACTCAGATCTGCTTTGCACTGCAGCACAATGGCACTGCATTTACTGAACCAACTGATATTGCCAAATTCACCCCCCAAAGGGCCCATCCCCATACCGGAAGACTGCAAACCCCCTGTAGTCACGGACGCATAAGTAAAGACCGCAGTCTCCAAAGCCAAGAACAAAGCATCCATGGGACCAGACAACATCCAAGGCCGCATTCTGCGCGATCTACATAACGAACTGGCACCCCACCTAAGTACCATGTTCAACCATAGCCTCACCTCAGGCTTTGTGCCTATGGAATGGCACACAGAGACGGTTATCCCACTCCACAAAGTGTGTGCCACCACTGACCTCGGGAACTACTGCCCTATTGGCCTGATGAGGAAATTCACCCTGGGGATCACTGCTGTGGCTCTGCTTGACAGAGTCACAGGAAAATAATTTTCTTGGGTGGCAAAAGCCGGGGAACCTCGTTTGGCTGGGCTTATATAGGCCCTAGGGCCGATAGACTAGTATATACCTATGAACTTCTCCACATTATGCCCACTTCAACCAAAGGTCAGTCCAGGTTTGCATGGAAAGTCTCTGGGCCTGGCTAGCTCAGAGGAGGCCATGCAGTCTATTCCAGTCTGCCATGGCATCATTCATGCAGAATGCAAAATTTTAAAGTACTCCTCTGGGGAGCTACAAAGGGGGAGCTGATGACAGCCATTTGGACTCCAAAGGTTTTCCTAGGCCAGGTAAAACCTAGATTGGAATGATATGTTTACAGCCCTCCTAATATGTAGTAATTCCTATTTATTTTAACAAGAAGCATCTTTATTATATTGTCACTTAAGATATAGGCAATTATATATTTACATAAATGAAACACACTGGCTTATTTTCAGTTGTGTGCATTATACATCACTTATCTTTCCATTCTTTCAGTCAATGTTAAAGTTCATTCAATTCCTGCCTTCCCTTAAATCTCATTCCTTCTTCAAAACTTTATCCTACATGTATTGTTCCCAAAATTCCCATTTTTTATTTGTAATTTGCTCCTAACCTTTTCTAAAAATCCCGCTTCTAGTTTACTATATTAATTTCTAGTGCAGTTTGTTTAGACTTTGATTTCCATTTTCTAGTAATTATTTTTTTGGCAGCCGCCATAATTAAATTCAACAAGACCTTTTTGTGTCTAGGCAGTGTATCACAGCTCAAAAATAATTTTCTTAGTTACACCAATTTCCTCACCCGGTATTTCTGATGGAGTTGTTTGCAAGGAATTTTTTTAAAGTTGGCAAACTTATTACACTCCCAAAAAACATGTTCCCAATTACTTCTTTCTACCCTGTCACACATCCAACATTTCCAGTCTACCTGAGGAAAAATTCTTAAGAGTGAGTCTGGGGTATAAAAATAGCTATGTAAACACTTCCGAGCAAACATCCTAAATCTTCAATACTTTGCTACATATTTGAGGCAGGGGAGGAAGGGGGATCATGAACTCCAGATGGTGGAAGTGTTGGGTCCAGACTGACCAGAGATACCTTTGTAGCTTTCTCATATGTAGTCTTGCAAGTGATAGCATAGGGATAGTGGCTGCCATATAGCCCAAGAGCCTGAGGTACTGCTTTGCTGTCAATTCTGTATCTTGGAGGACCAGAAGCAGATGTTCTGTCAGGATTTCCACCTTTTGGGAGGGAAGGAAGGCTTTCATGAGGTCTGTGCGAATTCTGCACTCAAGAAAGACAGTGTCTTGAGTGGGCACCAGATGGGATTTTGGGAAATTTACTTGGAGTCCAAGAGACTAAGGGGGACACTACAAAATGAATGTGTAGCAGGAGGATCTCTTTGTTGCCTGCCTGAATTAGCAGGTCATCCAGGTAAGGGAATATGTGTGTTCCCTTTATTCTGCTATAAGCAGTCACTGGAGCCAAGCATTTAATGAAAACCCTGGGTGCAGTAGAAAACCCAAAGGGCAAGGCAGAGAATTGAAAGTGAGAATGGCCCACCAAGAACCTCAGGTATTTCTTGTATATGGATCTTATGGGAATGTGAAGGTAAGTATCCTTTATATCTACAGTAGCCATGAACCCTTGGGGAGGAAGGGGAAGAGGGTAGGAAGAGTCAACATCCTGAAGGTTGGGACCTGTAGGAATAGATTGAGATGGGTAGTTTCTTTGAAACTTCGGTATTGAGGAAACCAGCAGGTGTTTTAGGTCCTGCATTTCTTTCCCTTTCTGCTGAAGTGACTTAGAGATCAGCCACTTTAGCTCCAAACAATGCTGTATTTTCCAGGGGGGGGGGGGCATCCATAAGCTGTGACCTAAAGTCCTCAGAAGAGGTTGTAAGCATTACCAAGAATATCTTTTTAATGCAGAAGCTGATGCTGCCGACCTAGCTGAGGTTTCTGCAGCATCATAACTGCACTTGATTGAGTGCCTAGTAACATGGGAGGTAAGGACCAGAAGGGAAGTCAGTGAAACTTTAGCAGCACAGTCTGGAATATCTGCCAATTCCTTGGTGTTTTTTCCAGGGGGGATAATGTGTACTTAGCCATGTGAGTTTGGTAATTTGTGACTTTGAAAGGCAAAGTAGCAGAGGTGTAAATTTTCATACCCAGACTTTCCATAGTTTTGCTTTCTTTGTCAACAGGGAGTATGGTCATCGTGGGTAAGAGCTTGGAGCCCTTGTTTGTAGAACTGGAGATAGTGGCTGGATCTGCAGGACGGCACTTAAGGAGGTGCTTGGCAATGTCAGGAACTTTATAAAGTCTATCCAGCGTGAAAGGGGCAAGGAGGTTGAGAGTCTGGATTTAAGGATGCTGAGGAGATGGCATCCAGGAAGGCAGGCAAGATTGGAGGTATGGCAGACTGGCTTGGGGAATCCATCTGAATGAGGTCACATCTTTTTTGGACCTCAGTCATTTCAGATGATTCCCACTTGAAATAGTCTTTCGTATTAGAGATGGTTTCTGAAAAAGTTAGAACCTCTTCTGAGGAGTCAGGATCATCAGATTCCTCCTCTGGGGATCCATATCCCAAGGGGGAAGAGATTTGGGATGAATATGATAGTGATTCTTCAGCGGAAGAATCAATCCGATAGCTCTACCTGTTCCTTAATAGTAGGGTCTGTGGGTTGAGGCCTAGGGCTTAACAGTAGAGGAGGTTGCTAGCACTCCCTGCAGAAGGCTGTAGGGCCATAAAGGCACTGAATAAACTTTGACTGAAAGCTGCCAAATAAACTTTGACTGAAAGCTGCCAGTCAGGCATGCTTTCCGAAGGGGAAAAGAGGTGCTTTCTCTTTTCTTTCTTCTTAAGGGCCCTAGCTGGCATCTGAAGGGGAGAAGACCCGGATTCTGTACACTGTAAAGAACCCAGAGGGACCCAACGGACCCATAGAAATCACTGGTCTAACCCTGGCATAGGAAACAGACATCTGTAAAGCCTCTACGTACATTCCGTCCTCCCGTGATTGTGCGGTTTCCGTGGAGATACCTGCTATATCAGAAACGGCGGAACCCTTTTCTTCTACCCAGCCGACATCAGCCACAGGCTGAGGATTGGGAGGAAGAGGAGCAGTGGTGGTGGTAGGCCGTATGGTCTTGGCCTTCTTTTTCATCTGTTCCAAAGGTACGTCTGATGAAGCCTTCATCCCTAACGCAGTCTGCTTTAACCTCTGATTTTGTAGGTATACGTTAAGTGCATGCAAGCAACTACACAAAGTTTTGGGCACAAACGCCTGACACATAGAGCAGGGATTGTGGTCGTGCAACCGACCCAAGCAGAAAAGGCACTGGTGATGTGCGTCCTTATGAGGAGTCTTCCAGCCGCATTTACTCTTGCCTTTACTGGATGACATGAACAGGCAGTATAATACATAATAGGACTGAAAGGTTCCCCGGCGGGGTACTTATCTGATTTCTTGAATGTGATGACAGCAAGAGCCGGAACACCTGGTGTATGACTGGCGGCTGAGTTCTGAGGGCTGGTGCGTGTAGACGTCAGTTTTATGGCCCATGTTCCTACAGCCACGTCAGATGTCCTAGGCACCACATAGGGACTGAAATCTTTTGCATACTGGCTGGACATACGCGAAGCAAGAGGAGTAAATCCACTTGTAGAATGCTGCAACATTGGAATAGAAGGACATCCTTAGCTCTAAATTATCCATCAAAAGCAAAAAAATAAGACAGGAACCCAGTTCTTTCCCACCCACAAATTCTACACTATCCCAGTGTGGGGACATAACACCCCAACCCAGGTCCAAGCCCAACTTCTCCTGCCCCCCCCCCCCCCAACTCCTGTAAATCATGAAACCATACAACTATTAACCTCCAAAGTGTCAGGAACAGAATACCCGAATTCCATTCCTGGATGGCTCGTAACTGACTCAACGTCATAGCTGCCACTGAGACGTGGCTAAAGCCCTACATTAAAGGTAAAGAATTCCTACCCCCAGGATTCGCTTGTCTTATGTCTGACCAACCTATAAAATGATGGAGGAGTCTGATATCCTAATACCTCCTCCATTATGTCATATTCTTAGCCTATCTCACAGTTCTACTCAGCTGAAATATTAGTACCCTTCCTTAGAATAAACAATTTCAAAAACATATGCATTGTATTATACATTCCTCCCAGCAATAACATTCCTATGTAATCAAAATAGGCAGTATTCCAATAGAGGCTGTCCAAATTGTAAACCATAAAGTCACAAATTCAATCCACAGCAATTCGCTTCATAAATTTATTTGCTCTCAATATACAATGCAGTTCAAGGATTAAGCGCTTTCATCTCATAGCCAGAGACTTCATCAGAATAGATTCTGATGAAGTCTCTGGCTATGAGATGAAAGCGCTTAATCCTTGAACTGCATTGTATTTTGTGAGCAAATAAATTTATGAAGCGAATTGCTGTGGATTGAATTTGCGACTTCATGGTTTACAATTTGGACAGCCTCTATTGGAATACTGCCTATTTTGGTTACAGTGGTGAACTGTTCTTTTTCTGAATGACATTCCTATCCTAGAGGAAGTACTTACATGGGCATCAAACAATATATAAAATTAAAGTAATCTTAGGAGATGTCATTATTAATTGGCTAGACATTTCCCACTAAAATCCCGCCTCCAGTATCAACCTATGCACCTTCACCCAACTAATTAACGACATAAAGAGACCAAAAAAATCAACAGTGGCTCTAACTTGGATTGGAATTTGGTCTCTGGCCCAAATAAGATTGCATCCATAGGAACTCTCCCCGATAGCATAAGCGGTTACTTACCTGCCTTCATACTTTGAAAAACCACCCCATCACTTAGCAAACACCTCTACAAACAAACTAGAGACCTTTCCCATTTCTGCCCCACCACATTCAACATCACTCTACAATTTATCAGTTGGAATGTATTGAAATTCCTTCCCCTAGATGAGGCTGTTGAATTATTTAACTCTACATTTCTCAAGGTCCTAAATAACCAAGCACCACGTTTTCTAAGGAGAGTAACAACTAATCACACCACCTGGCTCACAAAACCCACTAAGCAGCTCATAACCTCAAGGGATAAAGCATGGAAACACTGGCAGAAATGTCGACCTGACAAAATACAAACATCTCCATAATTAAGTAAAGCGACTAGTCATAAAAGACAAAAAGGATCACCACCTTACCCTTCAGAACCACTATAAACAAAACCCTTCCAGAGCTCCATCAATTCCTTACTAAACCCAGGGTCAAATAATCCTTGCCCAATCACTGACAAAACATCCCCAGTAATAGCTACTCTAACTCCTATTTCATCAACACTACTGCCAATCTAACTGCCACCTTTCCTTCCCACTCACCCTCTCAACATACCCCTATTCCCCCTTCCACCAACTTCTCTTTCGCCTATCCCTACCAGCGCAATAAAAAAACTACTACAAAAACTCAAAACAATAAAAAAACTACTTCAGAAACTCAAGCATTGCACCAATGTCCCAGAAAACCTACCTCCCAAGTTCCTACAAATCACTGCCAGTTCTATAGCCTATCCCATCAGCATACTTACTAACATATCTGTTCTGGAGTCCTACATACCCACTATCTGGAAAAAGGTATACTTTCTACCTCTACATAAAGGTGACACTAACATGGACATCTCCAAGTTCAGACCCATAGCTATCCTCTCACCCATCTCCAAGATTCCAGAAAAATGTATCCGCACCCAGGTTCTTAACTATGTGCTTCTCAACCACATCCTTTCTCCCACTCAATACAGATTTTGACCAGGTCATACCACTACTACAGCTCTCATATCTTTCTTAAACACCGTTGACTAGGCCCGCAATGATGGAAAAATTGTCTCCTCTCTATTTTTAGACCTCTCCAAAGCCTTTGATAAGTCTCCCACCCTCCTCTTATCACTAAACTGGATGACATAAGCATCTCATCCCCATCCCTAGACTGATTCTCAAACTACCTCAATAATGGGCAACAGTCAACCAAATGGCAGAATTCATTCTCTCCTTTCCTTAACACAACAGGTGTTCCTCAAAGATCCATAGTAGGGCCCCTTTTGTTCAGCATCTTCATCAATAGTTTCCACACCTCTCTTACACAAAGTACTATCATCCAACATGCAGATGGTTGTGTACAGTCTGTCCTGCCAACTGACAAGTCTGAACTACTACAACTCACACAAACTGCTCTCACTACTACAGAGTTGTGGATGTCCAATAACCATCTAACTCTAAACTCCAATAAAACTAAACTGGTTCTTTTTCAACTCAAAAAAAAAATCCACTCCACCAAAGGAAAATTTCACCATCCAAACCCATTTGCTAAATTTATAACAATTACAAATTATTCTCACCACTGCTCATCACTATACCTACAAAATTGGTTGGAACTATCACATTATCTGATACTCATTCAATTAATCACTGCACAGAAATTTATTTATAAACCATATAACTGCCTCTCCTTGTCTTCTCTACTCACACAGTTTCATCCAAGCAGACCTCTCTAATCCAGTAACCAACTGCTCCTAAATGTAGGGAAACCTACCCATGCAGCAGGACAAATGCACTACTCCTTCACTGTAGCTAAATTGTGGAATACTCGCTCACCATCAGTACCCCCCCCCGTCTGAGAATTCCCTGAAACATCTTGCCGGACTGTGGCAGTGCAGCTGCACAAAGGCTGTACTTCCTATAACTTGAATCCTCCTCTCCACTTGCCGCCGCCTCTCTGTATATCCCGACACATGTTTAACTGCTCTGATGGACTCTTCTTTTACACTTACTCAATATTAAAGATGTACCTTTAACTGCTCTTATCGCCTGACTGTGTTCCTAAATTCCTATACTTCTCTTATGGTTCAACCTTCAGCCATATCTGTGCCCAACATGGCAATAGCCATAACTGTCTAAACTCTACCTTGTATAAATATCTTTCATCTTGTGGAAATTTCACACCAAACTCTTTCTAGCACCATCTGGATCTACTGCATATTATGTGTATGGTATTGTTAAAAGCCATGATCTAGCTCTCCAGTGACTGTTTTTTGTACTGAACTACTGTGTGTTCATAGGTAGGTACTAGGCTATCTGCCCGAAGGCATTAATAAGCCTAGCCAGAATGTGTTGGCTTTCGCCACCCCCTTAGATTAGTTCCCTGTGCCTCTGTCCAGCAGAGCCATTGAAGTGATCCCTGGGGTAAACTTTCTGTTTTCCATCCACTCGTCAAGGTTTCTCTTGAAGAGTGTTAGCGAGGAGCTCTGCCTAATGTAGATTGGAATCTTGTTCCAGAGCATGGAAAGTGTCTGGGACAGAAATCTATCCCTCCAACACGTCCTATTTATTGTTGTGGTGAGGTTTAGATCCCTGGAACGTGTGGCTCGAGGGGATATGGTTTTCTTTTAGTGGAGCATGTCCATCAATTCTGGGTTTGACATGGCCTTGTATGTCAGGCAGAGATCACCTCTGAGTAGGCGGTATGCAACTGAGTACAGCTGGAGTTTCTTCAGTCGAGCTGCATAGGGCATCTGCTTAAGGCCAGTGATCCTCTTGGTGAGGTACTTCTATGGTCTTTCCAGTTGTTGCAGGTTGTAAGATGCATCCCAAATGGGGCATTGTACTCTGATAGGTCTGATGAATGATGCATAGAGGGGCCCAATGACCTCTTTTGATCTGGATGCAAACCGTTTTGTTATTAAGTGGGCCACATAGGAGGATTTTCTAACCACTTTGGCAATGTGATTATCAAAGGAGAGGTTACTATCTACTTGGGTCCCCAGATCCCTTATTTCATCTTCCGTATTTAGGGGGCTGCCACCTATGTGGTAGTTTGTGGGTACTTTGTTTTTTCCAAAGGGGATGACTATGCACTTTTTGGCATTTAGCTTGAGGCCATGGTTTTGACACCAGGTATCTGTCTCAGTGAGACCCTTTTGGAGGATGTCTGTCAGCCGGAGAGTCAGTTATAGCCCGTAGTTTGCAGTCGTCTGCGAACTTGGTCAGCCATAGTCCTTCTGTGCTTGCCTGTACCTCTGAGAAGTATATGCCGAACAAGAGGGGTCGTAGGACTGATCCCTGGGGAATGCCACTTGTAACCGGTTTAGAGTCAGACCTAGCTCCCGCATCTCTTACCATGTGGGTTCTGTCCGTGAGCCAGTTGGCAACCTATCTCGTGACATAGGGGTTTATGTTCAGGCTGGTGAGCTTGTCTATAATACCTGAGTGGGGAATGGTGTTGAAGGCCTTTGCAAGGTGTAGGTAGGCTGTGTGGACCACCTTTCCCTCATTTATAGCCTTGGTAACTGTCTCAAAGAAGTCCCTCAGGTCTAGGAGGCATGATCTGCTCTTAAAGCCGAACTGGGTAGGGTCCAGTGTTTGGAGGTTTCCAGTGTCTGTTAGTGAGATCCATGATGATGCGCTCCATAGCTTTGCAGACCAAGCTAGTCAGGCTTATAGGGTGATAGTTCCCGGGGTCCGTTGTGGCTCCACCTTTGTGGAGTGGAATAACGGTTGCTGTGCGCCACTCTGTGGGCACGTAGCCTGTGGAGAGGCTGAGTTTAAACAGTGTCTTTAGGTGAGGGGTTAGTTCATCTTTGAGCTCATGTATGATGCAGCCTGGGACACTATCTGGTCCCACTGATGCTGTGTTTTTGGCTTTGGGGAGGGCTGCTTTAACCTGAGTGTCTGTGATTTCAGGGGCACTACATTCTTCTGGTATAGTTATGGGCCCTTTTGGGGGTGAGAGGGGGGTGAAGTTTGCACTGAAGCTGTCTGCCGGGATGTTGGGTATATCTGTCGGTTCAGTGTATTTTGTGCCATTCTGCACTAACTCAGAGCAGATCTGAGAATTGCCACTTAAATTCTTGACAAAACTAAAGAATGCCTTGTGGTTATTTTTGGTGTCCATGGCAATTTTTCTTTCGAAGCTAGCCTTGGATGATTTTATGAGGGAACATAGTTTCTTGCTTATCAGGGATGTCTTCCCTTCTTGGGATTTTACTCTTTTCTGTACTAGTTTCCTCCTCCTATTGTATAGCTTGTTTATGGCAGGGGTCCACCAGACTGGTTTCCTTTTCTTGGAGGAGTGATTCTTGGTTTTGTTTGGAATAGTACGATCCATGCATTCTTGTAGGTGCCTGTAGAGTGCATTAGTAAAGGATTTTGCAACGTGGACAAGCGTTATCCTTTAGCATGGGGGCCTTGAAACTTCCCATCCTCGGTCTTAAGTAACTTAAAGTTTGCTTTTGAAAAGTTTTTCACAGTGGTTTCTTTGACCGGGGGTGGTGGCGGAATGTGGATATCCAGAGTGATTAGTTTATGGTCCGATCTAACCAGTGATTGGTTGGCCTCTGGTGTGGATCACCGATTGCCCATGTTGGTGATGCCCAGGTCCAATATGTTGTCACCTCTGGTGGGGGTGTTGACCAGCTGATCCAGGGTGTTTGAGTTTATAAATTCTAGGAAAAACTAAACAAACTGGGTATAAAACCAAAGCGAAAAGCCTCCAACTGGGTACGATGTAAATTTATTATACAAATAAAACGAACTTCAGTTTTAACATTCAACGAACAAATAATGAATGTGAGCGCTTTCATTTAATCAATATTAAACTTCATCAGACAATACATTTAAAATCAAAACATCACTTCCTTTTATAACTTCCTGTAAAATTCAAAAAAGCCCACCAAAAAGCTCTCTGAATTCGCACATGCCTAGTAGATTAAAATGTGGAAATAGAATCTAATAGTTACCAACCCATAAAATATTCGCTAAAAAAATGTAAATATATAATTGTGCTATAAATCATTAGCCAGATTATGTGGGGAATAATACTTTAAAATAAATATTATCTTATATAAAAATTGATATAAATATACAGTTAAAATAAATAAATGACATTATATTATATGGTAATTTATAATAGTTTAATAAAAATCCAAAAGTAAATATCTTAATAAAACATAAATTTTAATCTTTGATTTTCTTTCTATTCAATGCCTTCAATTTTAAAATTGGGGCTATTGAGCTGCGTTCATTAATTCCAGGCCATGTATTAGCCTGTACTTTAATTTGTTTTTAGATAGACGTACAGATATAAATTTATTTAATTATCTTAATATTATAACCCCCAGAATTCCTGTATTTTTTGGAAATCCAAAAATTCAAAAAAATGTAAGAGATCCACCCATGCAACCATTACTAGATGGAAGAGATTCTATTACGTCAGCTTGTGCTAAATATGTTGATTAATATGGATACTCCCCCACCTTTTGTATTTCGGTCTGGGTTTTGTGGCCGAAATGTATGGTATGAGTTGTAGCCTGGTAGTGCTGGGGTGCTCTCTGGAGCCTTAAAACAGGTTTCTGTTACTGCACATACATAGATTTTCTCCATACTGAGGAGTTCCTGGAGTGCGTACATTTTGAGGTTTAGACTTCTGGCCGTGTTTTTCAGAATGTACTGTGTATTCTCCATTGCATGGTGCTGTACTAAATTTGTATTGTGCTGCTCATTTGTAATGTAGTCTTATAGTATATGTAATTGTTTGTCACATATTATATGTACTGTGTAATACTTGTACTATGTTTATGGAGCTTTTCTCCCCGGGCCACTACTGAAAACAGGCTCACCTTGGCCCAGTGGACTATCCCGTTAAATAAATGCAAATAAATAAATCTATATATAAAACCAAAGGGTCTAAAAACATTTTCACTGCTTATATCTTATCATATCCATAAAACAGAGCTTCCATATTCTCAGTTTTTGCATTATCTTTTGTTTACACTTCCCATATATCCTTGGCTGCCATAACAGAATCCTTCTTAATCCATACTGCTAAGTACGTGATTTCATCATGTTCCTATGTTTTTTTCTAAACCAGTTTGTGTGTGAGTATTTATTTTATTTGTTGACCAGGTTTGTCCGACTGGGCTAAAATTGCTCGTTTTCAGCAGAGGCCTGAGGACAAAAGCTCCAACAGAAAAATAGAAATTTTACATATTGAATACATATAGAATACATTCATCAGTATCACACACTACTGCATTACAGTATCATACATTACACTGTGGCAAGTAAAATGCATATAGAAATGCATTCATCAGAGGGATACATTCATAATTACATATTATATACATAATAGTGCAATAGTTACATAGCTGAAATATTTTACTAGTTATGTTTGTACAGTGATGTAGCAAGAGGAGAAGATAAAGTAGTAAGTTTGTTTATTGAAGGGAAGGAAGAGAGAAGGGAAGTAGGGTTATAGGGGAGTGTTTATGGGGAATAATTACATTGGCAGGTCCATTTTTCATGAAGGTATTTTTGTATTGAATTGATTGGGATGATCAAGGGATCTTATATGTAGTGGTAAGCTATTCAGCCCTTAGAAGGGTTAAAGCTGTAGACTAGGTGACCCATTTGGTCCTTGGTTTGTAAATTTTTAGTAGGCCTTGTTCAGAACTGCAGAGTAATCTAGTGGGTAGGTAATGAGAGGTTAGAGATGATAGTTGGACAGAAAGAGGGTTTGTAGAGAGTGGAGTGAATAATATGAAACTGATCATACTGAAGCAGGCTAGGTAATTCTAGCCAATTTAGTTCTTTTAGTGAGAAACAGTGATGGGACTTGTAAGAATTTTGGGCAGCAAATCTGGCAATCCTGTTATAAGTTGTTTATAACTTGTTTAGTAGTCCAGTGTTGAGGCTGGTGTGAATTTGAGAGCTGTAGAGTAAAATGGGTAAGAGGTAGGCATTTAAAAAGGGGTTAGCTTTGCTGTTTTGGTAAGATATTTTTGTTTCTATAGAGGAGACCTAGCTTGAGATGTGTTTTTTGGATACAACTATTGACATGTAAATCAAAGGTTAGTCTGTCATCAATAGTAACACCTAAAGGTTTTGTACTGGTGTCCACCTGTATTTGAGTATTTTATAACAATATGAAGAAGGAAGATTTTATGTGGTTAAGGTTTTTAGGGAGAAATAGTAGCAATTTGGTTTTCTGTGGATTAAGGATAAGTTGATTTTCAGATAACCAATTTTCTAGAGAGTTAAAAGAGGAAGGTGTATGTGATTTTAGTTGAGTTGGTGATTCGGTAATAGTGATAAGTGTAGAATCATCTGCGTATTGTATCATTGAGGATCCAGGACAGGAAGAGTAGAGAAGGTTGGTAAAGATGTTAAAAAGAAGTGGCCCAAGGATGGAGCCTTGTGGAACTCCTGTTTTAACAGGAAGAAGAGGGGAGAAAGCGGAGTGCCATTTGACTGATTGGAGTCTATCAGAGATGGCTGTTAAACCAAGATATGGTGGATGGAGAGAAGTGGAAGTTTGCTAGTTTAAGGAGAAGGAGTTTGAGAGACTGTATCAAAGGCTTTAGAGAAGTCAGTGAAGAGACAGGAAATAAGTTTACTGTCTCTTGCTAGTGATGTAGAATTTGAGAGACAGGAGAGCTGTAGTAGTGCTGTGCATGGGATGAAAGCCATGTTTGGTAGGTGTGAGTAGATTTTCTTGCAGAAGGTAGTGCAAGACTTAATTGTGTATACATTTTTCCAGAATTTTGGAGCGTGATGAGAGTATGGCTATGGGTCTAAAATTAGTTGTATCTATGGAGTTTCCTCCTCTGTGTATTGGAAGGGTGTAAAATTGCTTCCAGATGGAAGGGAATGTGGATTCCGTGATAGTGGTTTATTAGAATAGAAACTGGAAAAGCAAGAACATCAGCAGCAGGCTGAAGGAATGTGGAAGGGAATGTTGTCTACAGATGTGGAGCAAGGTTTTAATTTAGATAGTAGAGTTTAATATAGTTAGTGGAGACAGGTTTAAGGGAGAAGGTAGTGGTAGGGTTACTATTGATGGAAGAGTTTGAGCTATTAGGTCTATTGTTGGTGGGATGGTTTGTGTCTTGATTTAGTAATGTGGATATTGAGTCTATAAAGTAGATGTTGAATATGGAGGCACTTTCCTCGTGTGTTTTGTCAGGGTGAGGTTTAGGGGACACTAGTGCACTTGGATGTAGTATTTGATTTACAGAGTGCCAGAACTTTTTAGGGTTGAATTTAAAGGTAGAAGATGGATTATTATAGAAGTTTTTTTTATCTTTATTTATGTGACTTTTGGCAAGATTTCCAAGTTCGATATATTTCTGGAGGTATGGTTGATTTTTAGTTCATCCAAATTTTCCATGCTTTGTCTTTTTTTTTTTTTTTTAGTAGTGCAGAAGTGTTTACGGTCAGCCATGGGGATATGCTGGACTTTATGTGGACTGTTCTAAGGGGTGCCAGAGAATTTAAAATACTAAGGAAAGTAGAGTTAAAAAAAGTGGACAGCTTCATCCAAGGGGAGTTGTTTTAAGGGATTCCAGTTCACTTTTGGTAATAAAGATTTGAGAGTTTCAGGATTAAAGTTTGTTAGTTTTCGGTGTTTGATTGATGGGATGTGTATCTGAGTATTTTTATTAGGCAGTGATCACTTAAGGAATTTGGTAGTGTTTCAGGGTTATGGTATTTGGAAGGGTGAGAGGAATCCAGTCAAGGAGAGGTGAAGGCTGTATGGTACATAGTTTCACAGAATACATAGTTTCCAGGTATTCTTTGTTTCATCTTCATTAATTTTGCATCCCAAAAAGACAGTACTGTCTCATAATGTTCCACAGGACTGAAATGTCCCTTCCTGGTTTTATCAGGTATATAACATCTGCAAATAAAGCTGATTCTGAATCCCCCATTTTCTTTGCCAAAGATTCTGAATATAATGCAAATAAAGGAAAAGAGGCCACCCCTGCTTGGTTCCTCTGTTTAAAGAGAACTTCTCAGAGAGGACCCCCATACACACTTTAAGTTTCATCTCATATATCCTCCTAATCAACCTTACAATTTATCAAGGGAATGCAAAGGCTTCCATTGCCCTAGTCATAAAATCCCAGCTCACTCTGTTGAATGCTTTCTCTTCATCAAGACCCACTAACAGCAATAGTTTTTTTTCTCAGTCTTTCTGTCTGGATCATCATTGCTCTGTTAATGTCAAATATTTGCATCCCTCCACAAAAATATATAGATCCGTATGTGTCAATTTTGGTACAACCTTTGCCATTCTTTTATCCAGTATAGACATAAACACTTTATAGTCATTATTTAGAATCTTAATAGGCCTACATGAAGCTGAATCTGATGGGTCTTTGTTATTTTTAGGTATTAACAGCCACTACCATTTTCTTCTAGGATGTTGGTGCTTCTCCTTTTAAAGTACTGTTAAACAAAACCTTCTGGATCCATTCATTGTTTTCCCTCTTAACTTCTAGACTTCCACAGGAATGCTATCTATTCCTGGGGAATTTCCTGTAATGTGGTTATACATTACCATAATGTGTAGCAATTGTTGATGTTCCATATAGACCAGGAGGCTACATACATAAGAGCTGGGAGCCAATCAGGGTCCTCATATCAATAACCTGTGTTTGTCACAGTGTAGTGATCCTGAAAGGAAGACAAATTGCTACAGATAAAGCTAATGAAGTGAGGATGGTAGTAAGAGTTGGAAAGATAATGCATCAACCTTTCCAAACCTAAATTATCTTTTTCTGTATACAATTCCATTCCACACCCCACCCATGCCCCACTTGCTTTCATTGCCTAATGTTTCACACTGTCAAAGGAGAATAGAGTGTTAAATATCACCACCGAAAGACTCATCCGGGAAGTCCAGCCAGATCCCAAAGGATCTGGTTACTTACTAAATAGATTTTTACTTCCAAGGAAGACAAAGTAACTCTAGACATTTTTTTGGATTTAAGTGGCCTAAACCAATGTATTCTCAAAGATTTTAGATGGTCATCTTAGAAGTGAGAGCAGTCCTATTAGCTTTACAGACTTTTCAAGATATTCTCCCTGTAGGGATGATTGCTTTTCAGACCGACAGCGAGTCTTTGGTCTGGTACATCAACAGAGTGAACCCAATCCTACCCACTATGCAGTGAGGCAGTGAGAATATAGCCATGGGTAGTTTCTTCTGTCCGCTTTCTCTTGGAAATGCACATTCCAAGGAAAACCAATGTGTTAGCAGACAAATTGAGCAGGTCCAACTTCTTTCTCATGAGTAGTCTGTAAGTCTATCAGTATTGGAAATATTCTGGGTCAACCATGCTGCGACCTGTTCACTCCCCCAGGACCAAGTACATCAGGTACTTTGCCCTAATTTCCCCAGGGGAGGAGTCACCAAAAGATTCAGTTTCATTGATTCTTTTGTACTGTTTGCCTTCCCTTCCACTTCTGTCATCCCAAAGTGTATTCAGAAATCATTACGGCAGAAGAGGAAGATTATCCTCATTGCCCCATTCTGGCCTCACCAAGTGTGGTTTCCCTTCCTGTGGTCTCATCTAGTTCATCCTTCCTGAGTGCTGGATCCCGTTAGGACCTTTTGCCTCACCCAGCCAGATGGCCTGCCTGTACTGGACATGAAATCTCATAAGCTGACCGCATGGCTACTCCACTTCCAGTGATGGCTGGAAATTCCAGGTTTTCTTACCCTGTTGCCACATGCTTGTGTCATCCCAGGAGGCCTCTGCTAGGAAGATTTGCAAGAGCAGGTGGAAGAGGTTTTCAGTCTGGACCCATCAGAGACCGCTTAGATCCTTTTACAGCATGGGTTCCTGCTGTTTTTGATTTTCTGGCTTCTGTTTTCGATAATGAGGCAAGTCATTCCAGAGTTAAGGTGCAGCTGGCTACAATATCAAATTTTCACTTGGGTGAGCTCCTCTTTAGTTCCCTTGAAATTGTGCAAAACATTCCTTAAGAGCAGTCTGCTGCTTCGCCCTCCTATTGAGACCCTATTCCCCCTTGGGACCTTACGCTTATCCTTCAAGCCTTGACTTGGCTCCCCTTAAAGCCTGCAGTCGGAGCAGAATTTGTGTTTATTGTGAAACACTTTTCTTGGTTCCAATTACGTTTGCTAGATGGGTATCCGAGCTTCATGCACTTACTTCCCAGCCCCCTTATCTAATCTTTCATAAGGACAGAGTATCCCTTTGGACTAACTCTTCCTTTCTACCTAAAGTCGTCTGAGGAGCTAACCTTAACCAGACTATTAACCTGCCAGTGTTCTTCCTAATTTTTTTCTGACAAAGATGAATACATGTTCTATTTTTTTGGACATGCATAGACAATTCAGAGTTTACAGTTACAGAACCAAAGATCAAAGGAAGTTGGAACAGTTTATCTTTTTTCCAAGGCTAAATTGGGAATACCATTGTGAAAGGTGACTTTAGCCAGATGGCACACTGATTACGTTGTATTTGTTTACAAAACTAAAGGTCTGTCATTGCCCAAACATCGTAAAGCCATTCTACCAGGGCTATGGCCACATTTTCTGCTTTCAACTCCAGTGCTTCCATTGATGAGATTAGTGAAGCTGCTACGTGGTCTAATGCTCGTATCTGGTTTCAAGTTGGATGTCTCCTCTACAACGAGAGCAGTATTTTGGCTCTGCCTTTCTCCAGAATAGTCTTCCTTGAATATCACCCAAGACTACTTTAGCTGGGGACTTTGTCCCATCATTTGAAAATTGGACAAAAAAAAGACAACCTCAAATATGTACTGACCATAACTCTAGGTCTGTGTTACCTGTTTTCATCCTTCCTCCAGTCCCCTATCCTTGTAATTGCTTCCTAGTATGCACGTAAGGATATTCCTTAATGATCTTGCTGTGTGAGCTCCAGAAACGCACTTCCCTGTTTCTTCAGCATTGCTACTCTTGGTAATGCTTTGTTCTTTTTGCCTCAAATTTTTTAGTGGCTGATACTATTTTGTATTTTTGTGGTTAACTGAATACAGGTCAAACTCACTCTGAGATAACTGAAGAGGAGAGGGGTTATTGGTAGGGGGGGGGGAGGCTCGAGCTATGGAGCCTAACATGTATTAGAGTGGCCAAGGGTAGATCCAGTGTTGGATCAGACACCCATCATTTGAGGAAGGATGAAAATAGACAACATGGATGCAGAGTTATAGCGAGTACATAACTAAAATTTGTGTGCTAAATTAGCTTGAGTTAGTTCAGGAACAAATAAAAGCTAAGACAGGGGGGATAGATGGCAAGATTCTCTAGGACATTGAGTAATTGTGTAGTGTAATCCTCCAGGTAAACATTTAAATTTGGCTGCGATGCATTTGTTATATCATGCAGGGTTGCTGACACTGAATCAGTTAAGAGGAAACATGCCTGGCTGAGAACACACACAATCCCTGTCGGACTATGTCAAGACAGAGCTGCTTAATACCACTTTAGATAAAAAAGCATCTCCTTTGCACACCCCCCCCCCCCCGCTGAAAAGGTGCACCAAGGGGGGAGGCCTAAGTATCAAAAGAAGTGGCAAACTGACCAGAGAGCAGCTGTGATTATGCCTAGCAGCTGCCTCTGCTAACCCAAATCCCACTTCACCCCCACCCACGTTACTAGGCGGAAGACTTACCTTTTTCCTCAGTTGTTGGGAGCGGATCACACAGGCAGATGGATAACTGCAAATAATCAGATGGGGCTACTCACTACTGTTTTGAAAAATCCCACCTTTCCTAGACTTTCCTAATCCTTCAAGTAACAAAGGAAGCTAATTCCACCTCTCTTGGAGGACCTATTGTGTAACAGGTTCCATCAAGCCAGTCTTCCAGCAGAGGTGGGCACAGGATTATACTATTGCCTCTTCCTAGTCCCTAAAAAAAGGAACCTGGGGATCCATTTTGGACCTTTTCAAAACTCAAAAATTTTTAGTAGTTCCAAAGTTCAGAATGTTAATACTTGCTTGGATGGTGACTCTGGAATTGAAGAATGTCTGTTTTCCTGTTTCTATTCTTCAGAACATAAGAAATTCATGTGTTAGTAGACAAGGGATCATGCTACCAATTTTTCTTGCCTTTCCCTTTGGTTTATGTACTACACCCAGCTTATTTACTAAAGTCTGGCTCCAGTGCTTGCATTTTGCAGAACCAAGGAGTGTCCATTTTTAGCCATACTTGGATAATTGCCTGATTCAAGCAACATTACCAGTAGAACTCTAGACAGCCTTTCAAATCAATTTAATTTGCTTCCAGAAAGTACACCTCACCCTCTGTGTCCAGAACAGATGCAGGTATTGTTACTGTCAGAATACCTCATGCACCTACGCACCAAACACACCAAGGAAGTTTCTGAAGGTCTTGGGGTATGTGGTTTCTTGTATTCTAAGTTATACTAACAAGATTGTACATGAGGAAACTGTAGTGGTTCCTAAACAATTGTTGGTCACAACACCAGCAGTGTTTAGCAGCAGTGATATTCATCCTACCATGGTTGAAAAAAAAATTGTTGGGAAAGAGTGCATTAGTCATTCTCTTCAAAATACAATAAAATGTCAAAACCCTAACCATAGATAACTCAGACCAGGCTGACTGCAGTTATTTGTCTTGAGTATTCCAAGAAAGAGTGGTACCAGGAGCAGTAAAGATACTAACAGACTGCACAACAGTGATGTGGTATATGAACTGGGGGCAACTCATTCTTCCATTTGTGCAGATTAGCAATGGGACTATGACTAGTGACTCTGCAATTAGGACTCACTTCCATAGAGTTTTACGTCTTGGGTCAGCAAGATCTGCTAGAAGACCATCTGTGCATCCGTTCCCCAGTTCTAGCAACCCTGACGCACAGTGGTATGTGCCAGAAATGGACCTTTTTTGCTTTCACAAAAAACAGGCAGATCTGTTGAAGGATTCCCCAGAAAGGCGCATGCAGAGTAGACACCTTCTGTAATTGGGCAGACGTTTTTCTCTGTGCCTTTCCCCAGTATCCCTTAGCCCAGGGTGTTGTAGAAAATGGGGACAGACAAACCAAGGATGATGATGATTGCTCCTTACTGACCCAGACAGCATTATATGTCCTGACTGAAATCACTGTTGTAGTATTCTTAATGTATGGCTTTTCATCTGCTGACATCTGTCCAGGGTACCAAAGCTTTACCTTTCCAATGGCATATGTATGCGTGACCTCAGCTCATGCATCAGAGTCTGTTGGTGGACATATGTATGAGTACTGCAGACCCGTCTCACCACCAGCCCGAACGCAGGTCATGCGTTTGTTGGACTTATCTTCACTGGGTCGTTGGTACCTTTTCTTCACTTTATTGTATTTCAGATAAGTGCCCCATTGGTGAACTTTCCTTTTTCAGGTATTTTGATTTTGTAGATCCTTGAAACTTGGCATCTAAATTGCCTGGCCCATGCCAAAATGGCAGAATCCCCTTCATCCATTGTCACCCTTCCTCTTGGGAAGAAACCCAAAAGACCCCAAGATGATTTGTGGCCTTACATCTTAGTCGGACGCACCTGCTGAGGTTACAAAACCCACACGCAGTTGCCTGCTACTGAGACCCGATCACAGGCCAGTATGTCTCCTGAGGCTTTGTGGGTGGTGGTGAACATCTTGGATGAATCACATCTCACCATTTTAGAGGGCCCACATGGAGTGCCTTAAATCCTTGTTCGGGGAGAGATTCCTGGTACTCTGAAGTGTGCCAAAATTCCAAACCTCCAAGACTAGCTCAGGTGGATATCATACCTAGAAAGAAAAAGCAGACAACTAGCAATGTGGCCGCCCCTACAGTTTCCAAAAAAAGTGGATGGACTGCTCCCAGGACTTAAGACGGTCATGGCCATGAAACTACCACCTTTTGTCACCGCTGCCGCAGGCCACACCACAAATACACACTTATGATTCCTCTTCCTCTAATGAGGAGCAGAGTCTGGATTCTGATTACTCCCTAGATTGTTCCTCACAGAAGCATTCCCCTCAAGAGCTTTCCTTTAATGAAGGGAACCCCCTCTCCCCTGACTCTCTTACTGAGGAGGCCTCTTTTGGGAAGACCATTCAGTACATGGAACATTTTGAGTGGCAGTCAAATCTCGAATGGTCAAAACAGGTACTACAGTCTCCTGGAATTGGGCACTTCAGCACCCTCTCTAATCCCTCCGATGCTAGTTGCATATCTGAATGCCTTATTCTACATCTTCAACTCCTAATTCTCAGCCTCCAGCACGTAAAAGGCCAGACAGATTATACAAGCTGCCTAATTAACTAAAATGACTCTCTAAAAACCCTGTGGCTAACCTGGCTGCTGTCAACCTGTCCTTGGGCAAGCCTTCTCCCAAGCGCTAACACCCTCCCCACTGAAAAGGATAGTAGAGCTGTGAATAGGTGGGATAAGGAGGTCTATATCTTTGCTACCCTTGCTTTCGAGCTATCAACTACCAGACGCAGATGAGTAAATATTTGTTTTCTGTCTGGCAGTCTCTGAATAAGGTCTTGAAAGACTCGCATTCTGCAAATTCTAAGCAACAAATGCAGAGCTTACTATTACAGGCATGTCAGATTGCTAGGTATAGTGTCAAATGCAGCTGTGATGCTGTGGATGCCTTTCCCAAGGTTGCCATTACAGGCTCAGTCATTAGATGTTATGCTCAATTGCAATGCCAACCCATCCCTGAAGACTTTAAATCTAAAGTCCTAGACTTTCCACTAGACACAGACCTCCTATTTGGTCCTGAAACTGCAAAATTTTGTAAAACCTTATAAAAGCAGGGTTTGACCCTGAAGGACCTCAGACAAATTTTACTTTCTGCATTCAATATATGCCACAGGAACTACCTAGTTTAAGTCCACTTCCTTTAAGTGGGAACCATGTCCCACTCTGGAGCAAAGGAAAAACACCTGGAAGGAGATTCTCATAAACAAAAGCATAGGGAATCTCCTTCAGGGAGGTCTCCCTTCAGTGGCAAAATCCTGCAACTACCTTTCCAGTTACATCCCTTCCCTCTCTAATCCTTCCACCCTTCTTTCAAAAAGACTTTCCATGTCCCTTCCTTTCTGGGAGATGGTAACCACTTTCAAGATGCTGTCTCTGCATACTCTTCGGTCTTTCATTCTTCCGTAAGCTTTCCTTGTATCACTAGCCCTGAAGCATCCCTACTGCCACATCCCCATTTGACTTTTTTGCAGGAAGTTTCTTAGATTTTTCTTTGGCTCATGGTATTTTTGGTGTATTGCTTTGCCTTTTGATTTTTCTGTGGCCCCAATACTTTTTGCGAAGTGCCTAGCTCCAGTGGTAGCTTTCTGTTGTACACAAGGGAATTCAGACTTTTCCCTTACCTGGATGACCTACTGATTACTTTTTCTGTAGACTCTCCTCTCGAGCATATACATTTCACAGTACTTTTCATTCTATGGTTCACAATCAACTTCAAAAAAATCCCATCTCACACCTAATCAAGACCTTTTTTTTCCTGGGTTGCAGACTACATGCAGAATGCTTTCTTGCCTTCCTTAGTGAAGAGAGTTCTCAGTTTGGCCACCTTTTTCATCTCACTAAACAACAAAGAAGATATCCTGGGCCCTGATTTTATGGTAGCTGACATTCCAACTATTCCTCTGATATGGAAGATTCAATGGTATCTGAAGTCAGTCTTGTCTCAACATTCCCATCTCCTGGATACCCTAATCCTCCTATTACCTTGGCTCAAAAAGGAGTTGTCCTGTTGGGGAGATATACAGGTCATGGTCAACACAGGCCTTCCATTCACCCCAGCCCCACCCAACGAAGTACTTCACACAGATGCCTTGGACAGAGCGTGAGGGGCTTGGACAGGATCCCACAGAGAGTACAGGAGAAATGTCTTTCTCCTATCCTGAAAGAACACATTAACCTGAAAAGAATGAGAGCCCTTCTGCAAGCATTGCATGTGTTCTCCCATCTGTGGAAGCCTGGCTGTCTACTGGTGTACACAGACAACCCAACAGTGATGTGGTATCTGAACAAACAGGGATGCACAAGATCTTCCCACTGTGCAGGGTAGCACAGGAGGCATGGAACCTTGGAATACAAATGAGTATGTCTCTGGCAGCTGCATACATTCTCTTACAGGAGGATGTACTGGCTGACTACCTAAGCAGAGTTCCTTTTGAGGATCCTTGCAAATGGACCTTGAGCAAACAAGTCTTGAAAACTATGAGGGATCAGTTTTAACTCCACAGGTAGACCTTTTGCTTCTCCAGAAAACCACCAGCTGCCACAGTTCTGCACTTGGCATCCTTCACTCAGCTTGGAAGACAGATGCTACCTTTTTCCAGTAGTCGGGGAGGTTCCTACATACCTTTCACCATCTGCCACTACTCCCAAAATTCCTTTTAAAAGTTCAAAAGGAAGTCAGAAAACTCCTATTTCTGGCCCACTTCTGGCCAAGGCAACATTGGTTTCCTGTCCTACTACACCTGTCCAAGGGGAAACTATTGGAAAATACTGTTGCAGTCAGACCTGCTCTGTCAGCAGCAAGGTCTGCTTCTCCATCCAAATTTAGCCTGTCTGCCTCACTCTTTAAGATGTTAGGATTCTGATCCTTAAAATACACCTTTTCTCTGAGGTCTGAGGAGGTAGTATAACTTCTACAGGAAACCAGAAAGTCTACCACCAGAAAATCATAATCGCTAAGTGGAAAAGACTTTCAGTTTGGTGCTTCAAGTACAGCCAGACCCATTCTTATCAAATATTCCTGCTGTTCTCAAATATTTGGGCGAGTTGTTACACTGTGGATGTTGTTCGTGTTTCACTGTTGCAGTCATCACATTTGGGTTATCCTTGGCAGGCTAGCCCTCAGCCGTCCCAAATACCAGAGACTTCGTATTTCTGCATTGGTTGCTGTCACTTGAGGACTGATGTCAGGTAGTCAGTGGTATAAAGTAAGGTAGACGACGCCATTACATCAGTCTTTCTTGCCATGGAGCCCAAAGCAGAAGCAGTTTGCATGTGTGCCGGTCAGCCGCTACCTGAGTTTTCATTTCCCGAATTGAAGTTGAAGTCTTCTAAAGCTTAAGAACCCTGTTGGGGATCCTTTTTTCTTGCATTAACAGATGTCAAAAAGTTAATAATTGTCTCACCTGTGGAAAGCAAATACCACACCGAGATGTCCACTCTTATTGCGTCACTTGTCTACGCCTAGACCACGATGTCCCCCCGTTGTTGCTTCTGTGCTAACACCAGAAAGTACAGTTGTGTACACTTACCATAAATGTAGATGCTGGAGTGTATTCACTGTTGCAGTCATCACACTTGGGTTATCTGCCTGCAGGTATCCCTCAGTCGGTCCGAATACCAGAGTCTTGGGATTTCTGCTTTGGATGCTGTTGTCTCTTCCATGACGTCAGGGGTATAAAGCATGCAGCCGACTCCATTGCATCAGTTTTTCTTGCCCCAGATGTCAGGAGCCCCCAAAAGAGGAAGCAATTACATGATGTGGAACACCTCCAGTAAAAAGTAAATACCATTGCCATAACATATGGCCAAAAAAGAGGATAGGTAGAAAGTATAGATTAGTCAGAGGGCTGGAGGGAGGGTGACCAGGACTGCAACAGTAAATACACTCGAACATCTTCATTTATGGTCAGTGTACACAACTGTACTATGTTCTTCGTGTTTCACTGTTGCAGTCATCACACTTGGGTTGATTCCCAAAGCTGAAGAAGGTTGGAGGCAGTCAAGAGGTATTAGGACTGGCTAGCAGGTCTTGTAAGACTGCTGTAGCAAATCCAGCTCTGGATTTAGAAAAGATAGGTAAGTGGTAATGCATAGTGAAGGTGTATATATAACTCCAGGTTGCAGCTTCCAGGATGTCCCTGGTAGGGACTCCACTGAGAAATGCTGTAGAGATTGAAGTACTCTAGTAGAATGGGTTCTGATACCCTGTGGGGGTAGGTTTCCATGGTGTTTGTAGCAGAATGGATGCAGTGTGCTATCCATTTGGAGATGGTTTGCTTTGAAATGACCTTGCCCTCTGCCCCTGTAACAAAGCTGACTAGCAGCTGGTCAGATTTTCTGAAAGGTTTAGTCCTGTCAGGGTAGAACCTAAGTTTTCTGTGCACATCCAAGGAGTGCAGGATCCTTTCCCCTTTTTTGTGAGGATTAGGAAAAAAGGTGGGTAAATGGATGGATTAGTTTAAAGCCACACTGGATACCACCTTGGGCGTAAATGATGGGTTGGTCCTGAGGGAAACCCTGTTCACATGGAAGATAATGAAGGGTTCCACAGCCATAAGGGCCTGCAACTCTGACACTCTACTTGCTGAAGTGATGGCTAGAAGTAAGGCTGTTTTCCAAGAGAGGAATTTTAACTCTGCTGTAGCAACAGGCTCAAAATGGGGAAGCATGAGCTTCTCCAGTACAAAGTTTAGGTCCCAGGCAGGAGTGGGAGCTCTCCTCGGGGGTCTTAAATTGTTAGCTCCTCTCAGGGGTCTTAAATTGTTAGCTCCTCTCAGGAACTGTTTGAGCAGAGGGCAAGAGCAGAGGGGGGGTGGCTCAGTATTGTAATGAGCTGAGATAGCAGAGGCATGAATCGTAATAGAAGAGAAGGATAAGCCTTTGTGGAGCAGCTCTGCTATGTAGTCTAGGATTTGAGGTAAGGAGGGCACAGTTATGTCCTTACCCTGAGACTGGCACCAAGAGCAGCATCTTTTCCACTTTTCTGAATAGCATTACCTAGTACTAGGCCTCCTGATCTCAAGGATGACATCCAGCACATTTACAGAGGGTTGGTGGTGATGCCTTCAGGGAATAAGCCAGGCTGCTAGATTCAGGGATGTTCTTCGTGTTTCACGGTTGCAGTTATTACATTTGGGTAATCTGCTGGCAGGTTGCCCTCAGTCGGCCTGAATAACAAAGTCTTGGGTCCTGCGTTGGTTGCTGTGTCTCCTTCCATGACGTCAGATTGTCAGGGGTATAAAACATGCAGCAGACACCATTTTATTCAGTCTTTCTTGCCGCACAGTGCCCGAAGCAGAAGCAGTTGGCAAGTGACAGTTGGCCAACTCCTGAAATTTTTGCATTCGAGTTTCAGAACCGAAGTCTTCAAACTAAAGCTAAGTACCCCATTGGGGAAACTTTTTCTTGCTCCTTACCGATGTCAGTAAAAGTTAATAATTGCATTACTTGTGGGAAGCAAATACCTCATAAGGATTTTCATTTGTACTGTATTCCTTGCCTACACCCAGATCATAACGTGCCATGCTGTCGGTTTTGGGCTAAATGTAACCAACGCACTATTAAGCGTCGATATATTTTTGCTTCTAAATATTTTGGATCATGATTTAATTATCCTGAAATGTCATTGGTTAGCAATCCGACTACCGGAGTTCACAAAAAAAGCAAAGAAAAAGAAAGACCGTCGAGGTCCAAAACCGACGACGAAGCTTTTCCTAAGCCAGTCGCCGGTTTGCCGGTACTCAGTGAGGCACTTTCACATCCCCTGAAGCCCGCTACTTTTGAGTCTCAGGCTTCTACCGAGACCCATTCTGAGTCCGAAATGCTGCGAGATTCTCAGAGTATTGAACCCGAGGATGCATCTTCCTTGGATGGGTCTGGAGCAGCTGAGCAGAAACCGGCTTCTGAGGGTATTTTCAGGCCTCAATATTTTTATATTAAACTGACGCCAGCCTCAAAAACAAGGTCAAAAACATCTTCTATGTCTAAAAAAAAGACGCATGAGCCACGTGCTCAAGCCCCTATGCCTAAAAAACAGATGACCAAATTGGCTGAGGACTTAATTACTTTGATCAGGGGTTCCCAACACCTTCCCCCCCCGCTAAGAGGCCTAGGCAAGGCACTGATTATGAATCTTCAGATCAGGTTTCCATTTCTTCTGATCAGGAATTTTTTATTCCACCCTATGAGAATTCTGATGCAGAAGAATCCATCCCATCTGCATCTCCTCCTGAGGATTACTCTTTTGAAGAGACTTTGCATACCTTAAGGGAACATTTTCACTGGGGGAGTCGGGACTTCTCTGAATCAAAAAAGAGGCTTAGGGATTTTCTTCTTCTTCCTCAGCATAGGCCTTTGACAATACCTTCTGTATTAGACATTGTTGATGATGTCTTCTCGGAATCAAGCATGGCTCCCGATTCCCTACCTCCGGCTCCTAGCAAGACAGATAGATATTACAGGGTTCCTGACTCCCACAAATTTCTATTCAAAAATCCTGCTGCTGATCCTGAGACTATTTCACAGGGTCTCAAGAGTGTAAAGGACTCTACAGCCAAAAATCCGACCCCCTCTGATAGAGATTCCAGGGCGCTGGATAGATGGGGAAAGAAGGTTTATACGTCTGCTTCCTTGGCAATCAGGGCCTTAAACTGCCAGTTTCATATGCTTCAATATCAGCATGTTATGGGCTTACTGAAACAGAAAATGATGTTGATTTCTGATTGTGTGGAAAATAGTTACAGGAATTATTGCATTCAGCAGAACAGGTTGGAAAGCATACTTTAATGTGGATGTTCTTCATCTCACATTGCTGCAGTCCTTACATATGGGTAGTCCGCTGTCCTCGGTCGGCCCGAATACCAAAGTATTAGGCTGACGTCGGTCATGGGCGCTCAGAACTGACATCAGAGCGTCAGGGTATAAAAGCGCATGACCAACATCATATCCTCAGTCTTTTTTGCCGCATGGTCCGATGCAGAAGCAGCGTTTCAAGTGCCGTTCGGCGTTCTGAAATTTTCGAATTCCGAGTTTCAGACCGAAACCAAGTTGGGCTAAGTACCCCGTTGGGGAATATTTTTGTTTTTTCTTGCCTCAGTTATTTACCGGATGTCAGAAAAAGTGAATAATTGTATTTCTTGTGGGAAACAGATACCGCATAGGGATTATCACTCTCTTTGCATTCCTTGTTTGGGACCGGACCACGACGTAGTCGGGTGTCGGTTTTGTGCTAGGTTTAATAAGCGCACTATAAAAAGGAGGTTAGATTGTGCTAGGTTAGTCTTTGGTAAGCGGTGTAATTATAGTATGCCGTCGGATCCTCCGACGCCCGCTTCCACGAAGAAGCGCAAAGACAAATCCTTGAAACCTAGACAGGTCGATTCGTCCGTTTTGGACGCCGGTCCTGCAGAAGCTACAGTAGAGCAGGTGGATCCGGCTGAAGTTTCTGTTGAGTCTCAGGGGGAAACTTCGATTTTGCAGGATGTGGCCTCCCAGGAATTAGGTCAGGCTGAAGGGGCCTCTCAAGTTACTGTTCTCCCTTCTATACCTAAGGTGGTTAGGCCTTCTGCTTCTATTTCTAAGGCTTCTTCTAAGGGCAGCTCTGTTTTGCCTTCCTCTGGTGTCCCTTCAGGTACTTCAGGGTCTGTGCCTAAAAAGCACATGCTTAAAATGGCAGAAGATTTGATTACTTTGATTAGAGGTTCTATGCCCCCTCCTGATAAGAGGCCTAGGGTGGAGCCAGAGTTGGAAAGTTTGGATCAGGCCTCAGATGACTCAGAGTCTTCTGCCGAAGATATTCTAGATTTTCATCCTTATTCGGATTCTGATGCAGAGGATTCCACTCCTGCTTCTCCTCCAGAGGATTTTTCATTTTCAGAAACTCTGCATTCCATGAGGGAGCATTTTAAGTGGGAAGGACAGGATTTCTCTGATTCACGGAAGAGGCTTAGGGAATTCTTGTTTTTACCACAGCATAGACCCTTGGCTATACCTCCTGTTTTGGATGTTGTTCAAGATGTTTTCTTGGAGGCTTCCCTTAATCCAGATTCTTTGCCTCCTGCGCCAGTTAAACCGGACAGATATTACAGGGTGCCTGAGGCTCATAAATATCTGTATACGAGTCCTAGGGCGGACCCAGAAACTATTAGTCAGGGGCCTAAGGGTGTTAGAGCCTCTGTTGTAAAGAATCCGGTTCCTCTAGATAAGGAAGCTAGAGCTTTGGATAGATGGGGTAAGAAGGTGTATACCTCTTCTACTTTAGCAATGAGGGCTTTAAATTGCCAGTTTCATATGTTGAAGTATCAGAATTTCCTCCTTTCTCAGCTAAAATCGAAAGTGGATGCTTTGGCAGAGGGTATAGAGTGTAAAGAATTGCAGGATTTAGTACATGTCTCTGAACAGGTGGGTAAGCATTCTTTGCAATGTGGTTTTGATGCTGTACAGGCCTCTTCTAGGGTGGCTGCCACTGGTTCAGTTCTTCGTAGGCACGCCTGGCTTAAGGATCAGAATTTGTCCGAGCATGTTAAGACTAGAATTCTGGATGCCCCTTTACAGTCTGAAGTTTTGTTTGGTCCCCCTGTGGAGTCGGTTTTGAAGAAAATGGAAGACAAGGTTAAGTCTATGCAGACTGTTAAAGATTTTTTGCAGGTGCAACCGCCAAAGTTTAGTAGAAATTGGCCTGCTAAGGGGTGGACGTACCCTTCTTCTGATTCTCAGTCTAGGGGTAGATCTAGACGTGGCAGGGGCAGAGCTCACAGTACATTCAGGCCTAGAACTTGGAGTTCGCCTGCACAATCTGCAGGTGAGGGCAGGGGCCAGTCCTTTCGTAAACAGGCCCAATGACCTGCATTTTCAGCTGCCAGATTCTTCTTGCCTGGCAGCTCCTTTGGGAGGAAAGTTAGCACTTTTCAAGCAAAACTGGCTTTTAGTCACCCAGGACAAATGGGTATTGGACATTATAAACCGAGGCTACAAGTTCTATTTCCATCCATTGCCTCCTTTCAAAGGCATGCCAGACGTTCCTCCTCGGCAAAGGATAGAGGCTCACAAGCAGATTTCTTTACTTCTTCAAATAGGAGCTATACAGCCAGTTCCTCTGTCAGAAGTGGGCCTAGGATTTTACTCGCCTGTTTCTAGTACCAAAGAAAGGGAACACGTGGCGACCAATTTTGGATTTATCTATCCTCAACACTTATCTGGACATTCCAAAGTTCAAAATGCTGACGTTACAACAGCTTTTACCTCTGTTGGGAAAAGATCACTGGATGGTAACTCTGGATCTCAGAGGCTTATCTTCATGTTCCTATCAGGCCCAGTTGCAGGAGGTACCTGCGTTTCGGGCTGGAAATTTACATTATCAGTTCTCTGCATTGCCCTTTGGCTTATCTACTGCGCCCAGAGTGTTCACAAAGGTTCTGGCTCCAGTGATAGCCTTTTTCAGGTTAAGAGGAATACAGATTTATCCTTATTTGGACGATTGCCTGATTATTGCACAAGACAAGGACGAACTTCTTCATCATCTACAGTATGTGATGGTAGTGTTAAGATGCCTAGGGTATTCTGTGAACGAAACAAAGTCCAGTCTAGTACCCTCTCAGGACATGTGCTTTCTGGGTGTGAGACTGAATACAGCTTCCCAGATGGCTTTTTTGACCCCGGACAAACAAAGAAGCCTTTCTCTTTATTTCCATCAAATGTCTCTACAGTCCAGACTGACTGCAAGGACAGTCCTTCAAGCCTTGGGGTTCATGGCATCTTGTATTCTGGTGCTTCCCAATGCCAAACTGCATATGAGGAAGCTTCAATGGTATCTCAAAAATGTATGGACACAACACTGCCAAGATCTGGACACTGTCATTCAGATAATACCTTGCATTCAGAAGGAATTTTTGTGGTGGGCTCAGGAATGTCACCTAAACAAGGGACTATCTGTGACCCGACCAGAGGCGAGTCAGATTCTAACGACAGATGCCTCGGACAAGGCTTGGGGAGCACACCTCAATGGAAAATGGGTGCAAGACACGTGGCCTGTCAGACTTCAACATTTGCATATCAACTTGAAGGAGATGTTAGCAGTCCAATTTGCATTGATGGCTTTCAAGGATTTACTTCTCCCAGGACAGGTGTTGATTCAAACAGACAACACTATTGTCATGTGGTACATCAACAAGCAAGGGGGAACCCATTCGTACCCTCTTTGCAGGCAAGCGATGATTTTGTGGGAGACTGCTCTCAGTTTACACCTCAATCTTCAAGCAAGGTTTCTACCAGGAGCACAGAACTCCTTAGCAGATGTGTTGAGCAGACAAATAGTGGATCCTCACGAGTGGAAACTGGATCCTCATGTATTTCAAAAGTTGACAGTGTTATGGGGGACTCCAGACATAGATCTGTTCGCTTCTCCACTAAATTACCAGTTGCCAAAGTTTTGCACAAAAATGTTTCATTCCACAGCTTGGAAGGTGGATGCTCTATCATTCAGTTGGAGCAATCTTCATGTCTACGCCTTTCCACCTCTGCCTCTCATTCCCAAGGTACTCTTGAAGGCCAGAAAAGACAAGCCATCCATGATTCTGATAGCGCCAGATTGGCCTCGACAGCACTGGTACCCACTACTGAGGAGTTTAGCAGGAGCCTCCATGGCCTCTGCCTTTGATTCCGCATCTTCTGTCTCAGGAGGGCAATCACTTCCTCAATGTCAAGATTCAGGCTCTGCATCTAACAGCCTGGCATATTCTGTTTTAGACCCTGGAGGGTCTCAGCTTCCACAACAAGTTTTGAATGTTATTTTGGAGGCCAGAAGGCCTAGTACAAGGACAGTTTACGCTGATAAATGGAGGAGATTTTTTATTTGGAGCAAAGCAAAGGACTTTGATGTTTCCAAGCCTGATTTAAGTGTTTCTCTTCAATATCTTACTGAGTTATTGGACAAGGGTTTGTCTTTCTCCTCGATAAAGGTTCATGCTGCAGCCATTTCTGCTCACTATGACTGTGACCTTCCTTTATTTTCTCATCCTTTGTTTAAACAATTTCTTAGAGGGGCAAAGAACATAAGACCCCCACGTAGAGCTCCTACTCCTGCTTGGGATCTCAATTTTGTGTTGGAAAAACTTACTCTACAACCTTTTGAGCCTTCAGCTACTGCCGAGTTAAAGTATTTATCATGGAAGACTGCTTTTTTTGTTGGCCATTACCTCTGCAAGAAGGGTTTCTGAATTACAGGCCCTTATGGCAGTGGAACCTTTCCTGATTTTCCATAAGGATAGGGTATCTTTGCGTACTAATCCTTCCTTTATGCCTAAAGTGGTTTCTAGTGTGGCCTTGAACCAAACTATTCATTTACCTACTTTCTATGCAAACCCCCAAAATAAAGGGGAGAAGATTTTGCATACTTTGGATATTCACAGGCAGTTGCATTATTATTTGAGCAGAACCAAGGGGTTCAGGCAGTCTCAGCAGTTGTTTGTTTCTTTTGCTTTGGGTTCTCAGGGAAAACCTGTGTCAAAACAAACTATTTCTAAGTGGATTGGTTTTTGTATTTCTTTCTGTTATTCCCATCATGGTAAGGAGATTCCGGCTGGAATCAGACCTCATTCCACTAGAGCTACTGCCACTTCTACTGCCTTTCTAAGAGGGGTAGCTACAAAAGATATTTTGGAAGCAGCCACTTGGAGTTCAGTACATACTTTTTCTAAACATTACCACCTTCCTCTTTCTTCTAAGTCTAGGGCTGGATTTGCCACTGCAATATTACAGGGCATTTTAGCAGCCCCTAATGCTTTATGATTTTGCCATCCTCCCTTTACCTCTGCTTTGGGATTCTACCCATATGTAAGGACTGCAGCAATGTGAGATGAAGAACATAGTACAGTTTTGTACCTACCATAAATGTAGATGTTCGAAGATCCACATTGCTGCAGTCCAATTTACCCTCCCTCCTTCCCCGCTGTAGTTTGGCATGATTATTTGGTTTGGGTGATGGTTGTTGTTGGGCAGGTTTTTGGGAGGTATCCTGTTTTTGGGCTGTGGCCTTTCTTTTTAGGGCCTTCTGACATCTGGGGCAAGAAAAGACTGAGGATATGACGTCAGTCATGCGCTTTTATACCCTGACGCTCTGTCAGTTCTGAGCGCCCATGACCGACGTCAGCCTAATACTTTGGTATTCGGGCCGACCGAGGACAGCGGACTATACCCATATGTAAGGACTGCAGCAATGTGGATCTTCGAACATCTACATTTATGGTAGGTACAAAACTGTACTTTTTGATTCCTTGGAGGCCTCTTGTAGGGCCGCAGTTACTGGATCTGTGATTAGAAGGCATGCCTGGCTCAAGGAGCAAAATCTGCCTGATCATGTTAAAGCTAAATTGTTGGATGCCCCCTTGCAGCATGATACTCTGTTTGGTAATAAGGCAGAAGAGGTTTTAAAGAAAATGGAAGACAAAGCTAAGTCTATGCAAACTGTAAAAGATTTCTTGCAAGTGCAGCCACCCAGGTTCAGTAGGCACTGGCCTACTAAAAATTGGTCCTTTCCGGTGTCCAACAGAGTTACTCAAGGCAAATCCAGGCACTCCAAAGGCTCCAGATACCAATTACAGGGTTCTTACAGGTCAGAGAAATGGGGTGCCTCCACCTCCAAATCTGGAGGAAACAAAGCACAACCCTACAGTAAGCAGTCTCAGACTTTCCTCTACCATCACCAAGCACTTATCTTTTGGCAGCCCCCTTGGGGGGAAAACTAGCACTTCTTGCTCAAAATTGGCAGTTAATTACCCAGGACAAGTGGGTATTAAACATAGTATCCCAGGGGTACAGATTTCATTTCCATACTTTGCAATTCCAACCCGCGGTGGTGGTGCTGCGGTAGCGTTGTCGCCTCACAGTAAGACGCTGTCCGGTTCGATTCTCAGCTAGAGCGTCTTCTGTGTGAAGACATGCGTGAATGGGCATACCTTCGTTGCAGGTTGTGCGTCAGGGCTGGTAACTCAGCACGTAAAAATCAACTACCAATCATTAGCGGACTGGAGTTCCGCTGTGGCGACCCCTAATAGGGAAAAGCCGAAAGACACACACACACTTCCAATTCCAAACGGATGGCCATATCTGCCACAGAATAAGTGGGCAGAGGCTCAGAAACAGGTTATGTCCCTCATGGATATGGGGGCTATTCAACCAGTACCAGAAAAGGAAAAAGGACAAGGTTTTTATTCAAGACTTTTCCTGGTACCCAGAAAAGACAATTCTTGGCATCCAGTACTGGACTTATCGATTTTGAACACGTTCCTGGACATTCCAAAATTCAAAATGCTGACTTTACAACAGCTACTGCCTATGCTGGGCAGGAACGCTTGGTTAGTGACTCTAGACTTGAGGCATACCTGCATATCCCAATAAGGGAATCATGCAGAAGATACCTCCACTTCAAAGCATGTTTTTTGCATTACCAATTCTCTGCACTGCCCTTTGGTTTATCTACTGCGTGCAGGGTCTTTACAAAGTGCCTGACACCAGTAATTGCATTCTGCAGACAAAGAAGCATACAAATTCATACTTATCTGGATGACTGTCTCATTCAAGCAGAGGACAAGGACACTCTTTTTCAACATCTGGCATTTGTAAAAAGACTTCTAACATGCCTAGGGTACACAATAAACAAAAAGAAATTCCAACTGGTACCCTCTCAAATAATTACATTCCTGGGTGCAAGCTTGAATATAACTGCCCAGATGGCTACCTTATGCCATACAAACAAAGTCAACTGACAACATACGTCAAACAAATGGCAACAAAAACCCAGTTATCTGCAAGACAAATTCTGCAGGCTTTGGGGTTCATGGCATCCTGCATTCTACTAATTCCATATGTGAGACTGCATATGAGGAAACTTCAGTGGTACCTAAAAAGTTTATGGAGTCAACATTGTCACATTCTGGAAAAAATGATTTTTCTCATTCCCTGCCTACAACAGGAGTTTCTTTGGTGGGCAGAGACATGTCACCAAAACAAGGGACCGTCATTTACTCTACCCCCTGCCACCCAAACCCTAACTACAGATGCATCAGACTATGTTTGGGGGGCCCACCTGGCGGGGAGATGCATTCAGGGCAAATGGAGCCCAAAACAAATGCATCTGGATATCAACCAGAAAGAGATGCTAGCTGTTCAGAATGCTCTGACAGCCTTCAAGGACTTGATTCATCCAGGAGAACTACTGATAAAGACTGACAACACCATGGTTATGTGGTACATAAACAAGCAGGGGGTACACATTCCTACCCCCTTTGCAGACTAGCCATGGCATTATGGAACACAACTTTGACTTACCAAATACATCTTCAAGCTCAGTTCCTGCCAGGAAAACAAAATACTCTGGCAGACGACCTAAGCAGAAATCTTATGGACCCGCACAAATGGAAACTGGATCCACAAATTCAGCATGTTAACACAGAAATGGGGGATTCCAGACACAGATCTATTTGCCTCTCCCCAAAACTATCAGCTAGACAAATTCTGCACAAGAACTCGTCACAAAAAGGCATGGAAAGTGGATGCCCTATCCTTCAGTTGGAAAAAACCTATCAGTCTATGCCTTTCCCGTCTGCCTCTTCTCTCCAAGGTCTTACTAATAAACGTCAGACAGGAAAAAACAAAAATTATCCTAGTTGCTCCGGACTGGCCTTGCCAGCACTGGTACCCACTTCTAAGGAATGTCTCAACTTCCTCCTTGGTATTTGTCTCAAATACCTCATCTACTGTCTCAGCAGAACAATCAAATTCTGCACACATAGCTCCAAACTCTGAATCTTGCAGCATGGCTGATCATTTAATTATTCAAACATCTATCAGTAAATCTGTGATGGATGTCATTTTGGAAGCCAGAAGGCCTAGTACTAGAAAATCTTCTGCTGATAAATGGAAGAGATTCTGTGCTTGGAACCAAGCACAAGGAACAGACACAGCAAAGCCCAATATTCCTCAGATTTTACAATATTTGACTGAGATGCTTGACAAGGGCCTATCTTTTTCTTCAATAAAAATCCATGCCTCTGCCATCTCTCCTCATTACAACACAGAGCCTCCCCTCTTTTCTCATCCTCTGCTTAAACAGTATCGTAGAGGGGCCAAAAATTTAAGGCCTCCCAGATCATCACTAACTCCTGCATGGGACCTCAATTTTGTGCTGGAAAAACTCACCCTGCCTCCTTTTGAACCAGCAGCTACTGCAGATATAAAATGACTGTCTTGGAAAACAGCTTTTCTCCTGGCAGTCACTTCAGCAAGAAGGGTTTCAGAACTACAGGCTCTCGTGGCTGTGGAGCCGTTTATTACATTTTACCCAGACAGGGTGTCCCTCAGGACCAATCCTTTTTATGCCTAAGGTGGTATCCAGTGTGGCTCTTAACCAGACAATTTACCTGCCAGCATTCTGCCCAAATCCACAGAACAAGGGGGAGTGGATTCTGCATTCATTGGACGTACACAGACAACTAAAGTTCTACTTAAACAGGACCAAATCTCTTAGAAAGTCTGAGCAACTACTGGTAACATTTGCTGCAGGGTCAGAGAGGAAGGCTATATCAAAGCAGACTATTTCAAAGTGGATAAGCCACTGCATTCGTTTCTGCTACTTGCACCATGGTAAACCTGTGCCCAAGGGGATCAGATTACATTCCACCAGGGCTGCCTCTACTTCAGCAGCTTTTCTCAGAGGGGTTCCAACCAAAGACATCCTAGAAGCTGCTAATTGGAGCTCTGTTCATACCTGTCGTCAGGTGGTCCCGCAGTCGGCCTGAATTCCAAAGTCTTGGTCCGGTGTCAGTTGCTGTCACTTCTTCCCTGACGTCAGTGCTCCAGGGGTATATAAGAGGCATCCGACGCTATTTTCTTAAGTCTTTCTTGCAGCGCGGTGCCCGAAGCAGAAGCAGTTTGCAAGTGCCGGTCGGCCGACACCTGAGATTTTCGAATCGAATTTGTCTGAAGTCTTCAAAGCTAAGTACCCTGTTGGGGAACCTTTTCTTGCCTCAGTCCGATGTCAGAAAAAGTTAACAATTGCATTTCTTGTGGGAAGCAAATACCTCATAAGGACTTTCATTCTTATTGTATACCTTGCCTAGGCCCAGACCACGATGTCACTGGTTGTCGGTTTTGTGCTAGGTTCAATAAGCGAACTATAAAGCGACGCTTTGATTTCGCACGGCACTATGGTAGGAAATTTAATTACACTATGCCGTCGGAGCAACCGACTACCGGCGTGCATAAAAAACGCAAAGATAGACAGGCAGCCTAGATCCAAGCCAGACTCCGAGGCCTCGGCTGGGCTGGTTGCAGGTTCTCCGGTTTTCAGTGAGGCGCCTACACAGTCCCTGACTACCACAGAATTGGAACCCCAGACCGCTTCAGATTCTCAAGCAGAGAGTTCTAGGCCGACGCAGCCATTTTCTTTAGGCCCTACCGACAACATTGCAGAAGGAGAAGCCGGTGCTGCGGAAACACCTTTGGTTACAGAAGATGTCTTCAGATAGACTACTCTCACCATAAAATCTCATGCTAAGCTTAAGACTCCTCTAAAACCAAAAAAGACTGCACATCAGTCTCCAGTTTAAGGCCCCATGCCTAAGAAACAGATGCTTAAAATGGTTGAAGATTTGATTTCTTTAATCAGGGGTTCCCAACCCCCCCCCCCCCCAGACAAAAGGCCTAGACAAGAGAAGGATTTTGCCTCCTCTGATCAAGTGTCTATTTCCTCAGGCTCCTCTGAGGAACAGGATTACTCCTTTCCCCCTTATGAAGATTCTGATGCTGAAGATTCCATTCCCTCAGCTTCTCCCCGTGAAGACTATTCCTTTGGGGAAACCTTACATACCATGAGGTAACATTTCCACTGGGAAGGTCAGGACTACTCCGACTCAAAGAAAAGGCTCCGAGAGATGTTCATCGTGTTACCCTGCTGCAGTCATCACACTTGGGTTATCCTGCCGTCAGGCGGTACCGCAGTCGGCCGGAATTCCAAAGTCTTGGTCCGGCGTCGGTTGCTGTCGCTTCTTCCCTAACGTCAGAGCGCCAGGGGTATATCAGAGGTATCCAACGCCATTTTCTTCAGTCTGTCTTGCCGCGCGGTGCCCGAAGCAGGAGCAGTTCACAAGTGCCGGTCGGCCGACACCTGAGATTTGCTAATAGAGTTTCAGTCCGAAGTCTTCAAAGCTAAGTACCTTGTTGGGGAACCTTTTCTTGCCTCAGTCCAATGTCAGAAAAAGTTAACAATTGCATTTCTTGTGGGAAGCAAATACCTCATAAGGACTTTCATTTTTTTGTATACCTTGCCTAGGCCCATACCACGACGTCACTGGTTGTCGGTTTTGTGCTAGGTTCAATAAGCGAACTATAAAGCGTCACTTTGATTTCGCACGACACTACTTCGGTAGAACATTTAATTACACTATGCCGTCGGAGCAACCAACTACCGGCGTGCATAAAAAACGCAAGGATAGGGACAGGCAGCCTAGATCCAAGCCAGACTCCGATGCCTCGGCTGGCCCGGTCGCCGGTTCTCTGGTTTTCAGTGAGGCACCTACGCAGCCCCTGGCTACCGCTGAATTGGATCCCCAGGCCGCATCAAATCCCCCAACAGAGATTTCTAGGCCGACGCAGCCTTTTTCCTTAGGCCCTACCAACGACATCGCAGTAGGGGAAGCCGGTGTTGCAGAAACACCTTCAGTTTCTGAAGGTGTCTTCAGACAGACTACCCTCACCATAAAATCTTATGCTAAGCTTAAGACTACACTTCAGTCTCCAGGTCAAGGCCCTATGCCTAAGAAACAGATGCTTAAAATGGCTGAAGATTTGATTTCTTTGATCGGGGGTTCCCAACCCCCCCCCCCCTGACAAAAGGCCTAGACAAGAGGAGGATTATGCCTCCTCTGATCAGGTGTCTGTTTCCTCAGGCTCCTCTGAGGAATAGGTTTACTCCTTTCCCCCTTATGAAGATTCTGATGCTGAAGACTCAATTCCCTCAGCTTCCCCCCCTTAAGACTACTCCTTTGGGGAAACCTTACACACCATGAGGGAACATTTCCACTGGGAAGTTCAGGACTACACTGACTCAAAGAAAAGGCTCCGGGAGTTTCTTTTACTTCCCCAGCACAGAACTCTTGCTATCCCCCCAGTTTTGGACAATAGTAGATGATGGTTTCTTAAAATCTAGTTTAAATCCAGATTCTGTGCCTCCTGCTCCAGCCAAACCAGATAGATACTATAGAGTGCCTGACTCTCTCAAATTCCTTTACAAAACCCTGCTGCTGATCCAGAGACAATCTCCCAAGGTCCCAAATGGGCTAAGGCTTCTATGGCTAAAAATCCTGTACCTTCGGAAAGGGACTCCAGAGCACTAGACAGGTGGGGGAAGAAGGTTTACACCTCAACTACTCCAGTTATGAGAGCACTAAATTGTCAATTTCACATGCTTAAATACCAGCAATTCCTTATGTCTCAAATAAAACAAAAGATGGGCACTCTCCCTTAACAGTCTGAACTCAAGGAAATGCAAGATCTGTTGTATGCAGCTGAACAGGTGGGCAAACATACTTTACAATGTGGTTTTGATGCCTTGGAAGCTTCCTCCAGAGCAGCTGTTACTGGGTCTGTTATACGTAGGCATGCTTGGGAACAATCTCTGCCTGATCATGTTAAAGCAAAGTTACTGGATGCGCCCTTACATCAGGATGTTTTATTTGGGGTTAAAGCAGAGGAGGTTTTGAAAAAAATGGAGGATAAGGCAAAATCTATGCAGACGGTCAAAGATTTCTTACAGGTACAGCCCCCCATGCTTCAGGAGAAATTGGCCAACAAAAAATTGGTCCTTTCCAGCTTCTGACAGGCCTCAGAGGGGTAAATACAGGCACCTAAGGGGCAGAGGACAAGCACAAATCCCTTTCAAACCTCGCCAGTGGGGCACTACAACACAGAAGGGAGGAGAAGACAGGTCCCAAACCACTAGAAGGCAAACACAATGACTTAAACATCAAACTGCCAAGCAAAACCCTCTTGGCAGCTCCCTTGGGAGGAAAATTAGCACTTTTTGCAGACAACTGGCGCATCATCACAAAGGACAAATGGGTCCTAGACATTATCTCACACGGATACAGATTCCATTTCCACACCTTGCCAAGGATAAAAGGAATGCCAAACCTGCCACAAAATCAATGGGCAGAGGCACAAAAACAAATTACAGCTCTCATGGACATGAGCCATCCAACTGGTACCTACGCAGGAGCAAGGCCAAGGATTTTACTCAAGGCTCTTTCTAGTCCCCAGAAAGGACAATGCTTGGAGACCCATTCTGGACCTTTCAATTTTAAACACCTTTTTGCAAGTACCACAATTCAAGATGCTAACACTACAGCAGCTTCTTCCCATGTTCGGCAAGAAAGCTTGGCTAGTAACGTTGGACCTCAAGGAGGCATACCTGCATGTCCCTATCAGACAAAATTGCAGAAGATACCTCCGTTTCATTGCAGGTTCAACCCATTACCAATTCTTTGCACTGCCCTTTGGCTTATCTACTGCGCCCAGGGTCTTCACAAAATGCCCGGCACCAGTAATTGCATACTGCAGACAGAGGGGAATTCAAATATACCCATACCTGGACGACTGTCTCATACAAGCAGAAAGCAAGGACATTCTCTTACAACACCTGGCTTTTGTAAGACATCTTCTAAGTTGCCTAGGATACACAGTAAACGAACAGAAATCAAAACTAGTGCCCTCACAAACTATGGCATTCCTGGGTTCCAGCTTGAATACAACGGCCCAGATGGCTTATCTGACACCAGACAAACTACTACAATTAACTCAATACTTCAGAACAATGGCAACAAAGACCCAACTCCCTGCAAGAAAAACTCTGCAGGCCTTGGGCTTCATGGCATCTTGCATACTACTAATACCATTTGCAAAACTGCATATGAGGAAATTAGTGGTACCTAAAAAGCGTATGGACTCAACACAGCCACAGCTTGGAAACAATGATAACTCATTCCCTGCCTTCAACAGGAGTTTCTATGGTGGTCACAGGCTTGTCACCTCAACAAGGGTCAGCCTTTCACCCTACCCCCAACTAGGCAAACTATGACAACAGATGCATCGGACTATGCCTGGGGGGCACACATGGCAGGACGGTGCGTTCAAGGCTTATGGACAGCAGATCAAAGGAATCTGCACATCAATCAAAAAGAAATGCTAGCTGTACAAAATGCTCTGACAGCCTTCAAGGACCTCTTGCATCCAGGACAGCTTATCATAAGGACAGACAACACCACAGTAATGTGGTACATAAACAAGGGGGCACACACACCTACCCTCTATGCAGGCAAGCAATGACCTTGTGGAACACAGCACTGGCTTACCAAGTCCAATTACAAGCTCAATTCCTGCCAGGAAAAAAGAACATATTGGCAGATGACCTAAGCAGAAACATCATGGATCCCCACGAATGGAAACTGGGTCCACAAGTATTTGCAATGATAACTCAAAAATGGGGGTGCCCAGACATAGACCTGTTTGCCAACCCCCAAAACTATCAGCTTTCAAAATTTTGCACAAGGACATTTCACCATCAAACTTGGAAAGTGGACGCACTCTCATTCAGTTGGAAAATGCTGACAGTATATGCCTTTCCTCCATTGCCCCTTCTCACAAAGGTGCTGCTGAAAGTCAGGATGGAGAGACCTCGAATGATACTCATTGCCCCGGACTGGCCACGCCAGCACTGGTACCCACTACTAAGGAACATGGCCCAGGGCCCACCATGGATTTTACCACAAATTCCTCATCTACTCACACAGCAAGGTAGTCAGATTCTACACAGCCAGCTCAAAACCTTAAATTTGGCTGTATGGCACATCACCTAAGCAACCAGCCAGCCCCTCTTTCACAAGCTGTTATGGATGTCATTCTGGAGGCCAGGAGGCCCAGCACTAGGAAAGCCTACTCAGACAAATGGAAAAGATTTTGTGCCTGGAACCAAGCTAAAGGCCAAAATACCCTTCAGCCGGACATGCCTCAGATTCTACAATATTTAACTGAGATGTTACACACACAATTTTCTTTTTCATCTATTAAAATCCACGCCTCAGCTATTTCAGCTCACTACAACACGGATCCTCCCTTATTTTCACATCCACTTCTAAGGCAGTATCTCAGAGGGGCAAAAAACATTAGGCCTCCCAGGAGAGCGCCAACACCAACTTGGGACCTAAATTTTGTTCTGGAAAAACTTACGCTGCCACCTTTTGAGCCAGCTTTCTCAGCTGACTTAAAGTTTATATCATGGAAGACTGCCCTGCTGCTAGCAATTACTTCAGCCAGAAGAGTCTCAGAGCTACAGGCACTAATGGCAGTAGAGCCTTTCCTCGTTTTTCATCAAGACAGAGTTTCTCTACGAACTAAGTCTCCTTTATGCCAAAGGTGGTATCCAGTGTGGCTCTAATCAAACCATCCACTTACCCACCTTCTTTCCAAATCCACAGAACAAAGGAGAAAGACTCCTGCATTCCTGGGCTATCTCAAAACAGACAATTTCCAAATGGAGAGGACATTGCATACGTTTTTGCTACACCCATCATGGAAAACCAGTTCCTGCTAGCATAAGGCCCCACTCCATCAGGGCAGCAGCTACATTTACAGCCTTCCTTAGGGGGGTGCCAACCAAGGATATTCTGGAAGCTGCAACTTGGAGTTCAATACACACCTTCACCAAACATCACTTACCACTTTAAGACTAGAACTGGTTTCGCCACTGCAGTTTTGCAGGGCCTTCTAGCCTCCTCTAACCCTGTTTGACTCCAACTCCCATCCTTAGCTTTGGGATTCTACCCAAGTGTGATGACTGCAGCAGGGTAACACGATGAACATAGTACAGTTTTGTACCTACCATAAATGTAGATGTTCGAGTGTATACCCTGCTGCAGTCCAGGTTACCCTCCCTCCATCCCCTCTGACCTAACCAAAACCTTTCAATACCTTAAAATCTGATACAACCTTTGTGGTGTATTTGCTTATAGCTGGAGGGATGTTTTGTTTGTGCTAAGCTTTTATTATTGGTACTATCTACTGACCATCTTTTGGGGGGGGCACCTGACATCTGGGGCAAGAAAAACTGAAGAAAATGGCGTTGGATGCCTCTTCTATATACCCCTGGCACACTGACGTCAGGGAAGAAGCGACAGCAACCGATGCCGGACCAAGACTTTGGAATTCAGGCAGACTGCGGGACCGCCTGACGACAGGATAACCCAAATGTGATGACTGCAGCAGGTTATACACTCAAACATCTACATTTATGGTAGGTACAAAACTGTACTTCCCATCCTCCCATCCATAGCTTTGGGATTCTACCCAAATGTAATGACTGCAACAGTGAAACATGAAGAACATAGTACAGTTGTGTACACTTGCCATAAATGTAGATGTTCGAGTGTATTCACTGTTGCAGTCCGGGTTACCCACCCGCCATCCCCCTTTTCTATACCTTTTCTTTCCTTCACTATATTCTAAAGCCTTTGTGGTGTATTTGCTTTTAGATGAAGGTAAAGTTTAAGTTGCTAAAAGTGCATTTATATATATTTCTGTTTATTTATTTACATATATATATATTTTTTTGCTCCCCATTTGGGGGTCACCTGACATCTGGGGCAAGAAAAACTGAATAAAATGGCGTCTGCTGCATGTTTTATAACCCTGACAATCTGACGTCATGGAAGAGGAGACAGCAACTGATGCCGGACTCAAGACTTTGTTATTCAGGCCGACTGAGGGCAGCCTGCCAGCAGATTACCCAAATGTAATGACTGCAACAGTGAATACACTCGAACATCTATATTTATGGTAAGTGTACACAACTGTACTTTTGCAGCTGAGGATGCGAAATCTGGCCCTTCTGCTAGGACAGCAGAGAAAGGGGTCTGATGCAGATGCCAGGGTGGCACTGCTGTCAGACTGCATAAAAGTGGGTACCAGTGCTGGCGTGACCAGTCTGGTGTAATCTGGATTTCCTTGGCCTGTCCTATTTGATCTTGAATAGTACTTTCGAGAGGAGGGGCAGAGGGGGAAAGGCATAGATTGAGAGGTTTTCCCTTGTAAAGGACAGGGCATCTACTTTCCATGCTTGGCTGTGGGGAGTTCTGGTGCAAAATTTGCTCAATTGATGGTTCTAGGGGGAAGCAAAGAGGTCCCACCTCTGGTGTTCTCCCTTGTGGATTAGAAGCTTGAATGTGTTGGGTTCCATTTTCCACTCGTGGGTCCATTAGATTTCTGCTCCAGTCATCTGCCAGTGTATTTTCTTTGCCTGGCAGGAATTGAGCTTGCAAGTGCACTTGATTGCTCAAGGCTGTGTTCCACAGAGCCATGGCTAACCTGCAGAGTGGGTAGGAGGGAGTTCACCCCTGCTTGTTTATGCACTACTTAACTGTGGTGTTGTCTGTCTTTATCGAGAGTTGTCCTGGAAGGATAAGGTATTTGAAGGCTGTCAGTGCATTTTGTACAACTAACATTTCTTTTTGGTTGATATGCAGGTGCATTTGTCCTGGGCTCCATTTTCTTTGAGTGCATTTGCCTGCCATGTGAGCCCCCCCATGCATAGTCTGACGAGTCTGTTGTCAGGGTTTGGGTGGCAGGGGGTTAAGTGAAAGGGAGTCCCTCGTTGTAGTAGCAGGCCTCTTCCCACCAAAGGAACTCTGTCCTTAGGCAAGGAATGATAGGAATGACCGTTTCCAGGTCCTGAGAATGTTGACACCAGAGACTTTTTAAGTATCCTTGAAGTTTCCTCATATGCAGTCTTTCATATGGAATTAAGAGAATGCATGAGGCCATGAACCCTAGGGCTTGCAGTATTTTCCTTACAGATAGCTGGGTTTGGGTGGCCAGTAGTTTGAAGTAACTTGTCAAGTAAACCTGCTTTTCTGGAGTAAGTAATGCCATCTAGGAAGTTGTGTTCATGCTTGCTCCCAGGAATACAGTTTTTTGGCTGGGTACCAGATGTGATTTCATTTTGTTGATTGTATACTCCAGGGAAGATAGGAGTTTCTTTACAAATGTCAGGTGCTTTTGTAGCAGTTCCTGACTGTCCGCCTGAATCAGGCAGTCGTCCAAATATGCATAGATTTGAAATTGTCTATGCCTGCAGTATGCAATGGCTGGAGCCAGGCACTTTGTGAATACCCCTGGGTGCAGTAGATAAGCCAAAGGGAAATGCAGAGAACTGATAGTGCATAGAGCCTGCCCTGAAATGTAGATATTTCCTTCACTATTCCCTTGTAGGAATGTGCAGATAAGCTTCTTTTAAGTCTAGGGTGATCAGCCAGGAGTCCTTGGCTAGCATAGGAAGCAGCTGTTGGAATGTAAGCATTTTGAATTTTGGTACCACTGGGAAGGTGTCGAGAATTAACAGATCCAGGATAGGGCACCAAGAGTTTTCTATTCTGGGCACCTGAAACAGTCTGGAGTAGAAACCCTGTCCCCTTTGCTCTATTGGGACAAGTTGATTAGCCCTGATATTGAAAAGAGAAAGTACTTGCTTTTGGGCCTCTGCCCACTGGTTTGGGGGAAGGTCTGGCAATCTGCTTGGGGTTGGCAGAGAGTGGAAGTAAAATCTGTATTCCTGGGATACATTATTTAAGAACCATCTGTCCTGGGTAAAGACCCATCTGTCCTGGGTAATGTACTGCCAGTGTTTTTGCATGCAGGGTGAGTTTTCCTCCTAGGGGTGCAACTAGTTGGGCATGGCTGGGAAGGATGAAAGACGAGTCATTATGAACTTTTTGCATTAAGGGGGTGGTTTAAAACTCCCTGATGTTAAGTTGTCAATCTCACCTTCATTCTTGCTGGATGGGTTCGGAGCTGACCCTCTGCTCTAACTCGGCCTATACTAAAGCTCGAGAGCTATTTATACCGGCTTGAGGCTACCCTATGTCCCACAATGCTAGGCGCTAACTACCCAGATCTCGTTTGCCGCTAACAGCTGCAAGGTGCGTTTATTACCGGCTCTACAGGTTAGATATTATAATTCTTAAATTTCTACCTTTTAGTCAGTTTTTCAGTTAGTTTTTAGTTAGCGACCATCCCATTAGCTTCCCTTCATAGCTAATCACCCTTCCGGTCCCTTTTAATCCTTATCCTAACCCCCTTTTTGGTTATAAGGTTTGGCCTTTGGGCCTATTCTGCTTTCTTTAACTTGTCAGTTTAATTTTTGTGTGACTGACTTAGCTTGTTAAAGGATGTATATTTTTTTGTACTTTTTAGGATGTCTAAAGACACCAGGGTCTCAGGCTTCAAGAAGTTTGACTTGTGGTGTCAGAAAATGTCGCTGACAGACAGTCGCACTTCTTTTGTTTATTGCCTGGGCCCTCTGCACCTGCAGGACTCTTGTTCGGTCTGTCATGCTTTCAGTTAATTTTGAGGGGCTTGTTAAAGCCTGAAGATTCCCCGACCAAGTCATCGTCGGGGAAGCCTTCGAAGCCATCTAAGCCGTCGGCTCCGAGTTCTGAGCCTTCGACTGGTGGTGCTCTGACTGCTGTTACATCGGCTCCGGCTGGAGCCGATGTTTCCAAGACGCAGTCTTCCTCATCGGCTCCGGCTGGAGTCGACGTTCCTCAAATTCAGGCTTCTACATCGGCTCGAGCCGGAACCGATGATTCTAGGACTCAGTTGGCGCCGATAGTGGTGTCGGCGCCATCTGCTAGCCGTAAACGGTCCAGGTCTCCGTCCTTGGAATCTGTTCACTCGGCTCCGAGGTCTCCCTTACTCGGAGCGGAGCCATCGAACCCATTCCTCCAGGTCTTCCAGGCTCTCGGACCATGACCTCGAGAGGGTGGTTAGTAGACTTCTCAAGTCTCAGGCACTAGCCCAAATGCTCCATAGCCCTTCTCAGCAGACAGTGGCTATTCCCACCCTATCTTCGATTCCTCCTCCGACTCTTCCTCTGAGTTCGGAGCCGGAGCTTGTGTGAGCCGTGGCCGTCGACACTGAGCCGATACCTCACCTTTCGGCTCAGTCGTCGGCTCCGGTCTCTTCCATGGTCCCATCCTTGGAGGGATCCAGGTGCATGGACTTCCTCGTCAGCTCTGAGGGGGCAAGTGGCTTCGGACCCTTGTCCGACCCCATTCTCCCTCTCGGAGCTTCGGCGCTGGTAAGTTTGGCCCAGACATCGGCTTCGGAGCCGTCCCTCACGGTGCCGGGGTCCTTATCTCTTCGGAGCGGGGACCTTCTACCTTGCCTGATAGGGGCGCCTTCAAAGTCATGAGGAGCGTGCTGGCCCCTGTGCCTGCTCCACGGTCGGCTCCCTCAGCTCCTCCCTCTGTAGTGCCTGCTGCGGTCTCTACCCACCCTCTCATTCCTGAACGTAGCCATCCAACGCCTCAGGTTTCCCCATTGGGAATATCCTCCTCTTCCGAGGTTTCCCCTGATCCATTAGGGGAACCCCCTCGGAAGATGAAATGTAAGAGGAAGCATGTAGACTCCCCTGAGTCCATTACATCGGATACCGACTTGGATGAGTCGGAAGGGTCCCCACGGTCCCCCTCTGAGGATGTCTCCTTTTCAGACATCCTTGAGATCCTGAAGCAGAGGGGGAACTGGTCTACCCTTAATCATTCCGAGGACGAGTCGGTTTACCTAGAGGCATTTGGCTCTCGCCCTTCCACCGCTTTAGTGTCTCCGCCCTTTGACCCCCTCATGGAAGTGGTGGCACGGAAGGCGTGGACGGCCCCTGATACGATGGAACCTACCCCACGGAGGCCTTCCAAATTTATAACGGCCCCTTCGGACAAACAGTTTTTAACCAAGGGTGTCCCGGTTGACGCCATGGTGGTGGCTGCAGCCACTAAGAAGGAACTGGCTGATCCTTCGGTACCTGTCCATCCTCCTAACAAGGAGTCTAGGACTATGGATAGGTACGGCAAGCAGATGTTTTCTTCAGTGACCTTTGTCATGCGGTCGCTGAATTATCTGTGCCACTTCACCCGCCTTCAAAGAGACATGCTCAGAGAAGTGGGTGAGGTCTTATAGGATCCAACAGCTGTGTGGTCTCAGGACAAAATAAACTCCCAGCTGGCAACCCTGAATTCCATTGTCAACTTCTCCATGCGGCTTATTTCCTATGCGGCCGATGGGGCGAGGTGTGGCCTTACGGCGTCACGCCTGGATGCGGCTTTGTAACTTTGCAGACCCCTTTAAGGCGTCCTTCACTAATTCCCCCTTTGACGGTTCAGCTTTATTTGGACCTCAGGTGAAGGATACTTTGACCCAATGCGAGCAAGAAGGCAAGACTCTCTCTGCCGTGGGAGTCCGTTTTTCCACCCCGTCTAGACCATACCCTAAGGGTCAGAAGGGTGGGAAGATGTGGTTCCGTAAACCACAAGAGGTCGCGCCTGACGCAAGAGGTCAGTTCCCCTCTAGAGGCAGGGGGGGGGACAATAACGGATGCCGCCCTAGGGGCAGAGTAGGTCCGCAAAATTAGGGTAGCAGAGAGTCTCTTTCTGACAAACCCTTCCAGCATCCCTGAGAAGCTGCCCGACTGTCCGCCTTCGGAGGCAGTCAGGGGAAGGTTATCACTGTACCCAGAAGCCTGGCATTCACTCACCCAGTACAAATGGGTGCAATCTATCATATCCGAGGGTTACAAAATTCCTTTTATCCACACCCCAACTCAACCAAAAGGACCCCTCCCAGACATTCCACCCAGTCTAAGGGAACAAGCAGTACTAGAGATATCAAAACTGCTAACAAAAAGAGCCATCCAGCCAGTCCCAGCAGACCAACAAGGATCCGAAATCCACTCCAAGTTCTTTTTGGTACCAAAAAAGACAGGGGACTGGAGACCAATATTGGATCTCAGCAGACTAAACAAGTCTGTAAGAAGAACGAAGTTCCGGATGGTCATGCTACAGTCCATTCTACCCTTTCTGGGTCAGGACGATTGGATGTGCTCAGTAGACCTTCAGGATGCGTACTACCACATCAAGATGCACAGGCGCTCCAGGAGGTTTCTCCACTTCCGGCTGGGAGCCAGTCGCTATCAGTTCAGAGCCCTGCCCTTTGGTCTCACTACAGCCCCCTGAGTGTTCACCAAATGCTTGGCAGTGGTTACGGCTCATCTGAGGCGTCAAGGATTCCAGGTGTTTCCATACCTAGACGACTGGCTCCTCACTGCCACCACCAGGCGTCAACTTCTCTCCAGAGATTACACCATTCAAACTTGCAAAGGGTTAGGTATCTCCATAAATTTGGAAAAGTCTGCCTTGTCAGTCTATTACCTTCATAGGCGCCACCTTGGACACAGTCCGGCTTTCTGCAAAACTAACAGAGCAAAGAGTTCTAGATATTCACAGGCATGTTTACATCCTTCTTCAGAACAACAAAATCCAAGCCAGTTTTGTCCTGAAGGTATTAGGTCTCATGGCGGCAGCCATTACTCTACTTCCCCTAGCTCGCTTTCATATGTGGATCCTTCAATGGATGCTTTTTTCCCAGTGGTCCTTTCAACAACTTCCAGTGTCACACAACATTTTAATAACCCTGTCTTGCAAGAAACACCTTTCTTGGTGGATGGTCTCCTCTCAAGTCCTTCAGGGCAGACCATTTGTTCCTTCTCCCCCGGTCGCCACGGTGACAACGGATGCCTCCCTGATCCGGGGGGGGGCATTTTCAGGGCAGGACGGTCCAGGGCACATGACAACCTTTTGAGTGCCACCTGCACATAAATATCTTGGAGATGAGAGCAGTACTTTTAGTGTTGCAAGCACTTCAGGACTCTTCCTATCGGGACTATTGCAGTTCAGACGGACAATATGTCCGTAGTGTGGTACATCAACAAGCAGGGCAGAACCAAGTCCTATCCCTTATGTCGAGAGGCTCTCAGACTTTGGCAGTGGGTGATCTCCTCTCAGCGGTTTCTGATAGCAGCGCACATCCCCGGGATGTCCAACATCATAGCGGACAGGTTGAGCAGAGCCATTCTCATGCCACACAAGTGGTCTCTCAAACAAGCAGTAGTCTGAAAAAATTTTCAGAGATGGGGTCGACCTTTCTGTGATCTTTTTGCAACACCTCAAAACAGCAAGTGCCACGACTTCTTCACTCTCTTCCCGGCCACCCCCCCAGAGACGCTCTAGTCCAGGATTGGCCCCGGGGACCTCTGTATGCCTTTCCCCCCTTCCCATTAATCACTCAGTTGATTCACAAAGCTACCGCCGTGAGAGCCACCATGATTCTCATTGCTCCTTACTGGCCTCGTCAGATATGGTTTCCGTTCCTGCATCATTACCTCTTGGGGCAGCCCTGGCATCTGGACCCAGTGCCAGATCTCTTGACCCATCAGTCGGGACAGCTGCACCACTCCTTCCAATCTCTCAACCTCACAGCTTGGTTGCTCCAATTCCAACCCTAGCCAGGCTTCCCCTTATTTCCCATTCTGTGTGTGACATACTTATAGCTTCCCTAAAGTCATCCACCAGGAGGATTTATGCCAGCAAGTGGAAGCATTTTTCCTTCTGGGCAGGAGCTAGAAATATAGATCCTTTTACTGCCCCTATCCAATCAGTCCTAGACTTCCTAGCCAAATTGTTTCACTCAGGGTCTTCTTCCTCTACCATCAGAGTACAGTTAGCGGCTATTTCGAACTTTCATGCAGGCTTTTCGGACTCTAGTATAGTGTCCCATAAGCTTTGTAAAACCTTTCTTAAAGGTTTCTTTTTGCTTAAGCCCCCAATCAGGGACCCCCCACCGCAGTGAGACTTAAATTTGGTTCTAACTTCCTTGATTCTTCCCCCCTTTGAACCTGCGGCTTCCTGTTCCTTGAAATTACTATCTTGGAAAACTCTTTCTAGTCGCCATAACATCTGCGAGAAGAGTATCAGAACTTCAGGCCCTTTGCATTCGTCCACCTTATCTAGTTTTCCATAAAGACAGAGTGTCCCTCAGGACTAATCCATCCTTTTTACCCAAGGTTTCTTCTGAGGCGAATCTAAACCAGACTATCAATCTTCCAGTTTTCTTCCCCAACTACTCCAACAGAGCGGAACAAAAGCTGCATTTTCTGGACGTTCATCGTCAACTCCGTTACTATCTTGATAGAACCAAGCAAGCTAGGAAATCTGAGCAGCTCTTCCTATCTTATGCGGCAGGGAAGAAAGGCCTTCCAGTTTCCAAAGTAACCCTTACTAGATGGCTGGCCTCTGATTACTTACATCTATCAGCTCAGACGCCAAAAACTACCGTCAAGGCCCAGGGCTCACTCAACTAGAGCATTAGCCACCTCAGTAGCTTTTCAGGCTAGATTACCAACACATTCCATTTGTGCGGCAGCCACTTGGGCCTCTCCTCATACCTTTATCTCTCATTACAAATTAGACATGGCCTCCCAAAGCCGGGCTAATTTTGGTTCCACCGTTCTCAAGAAGAGTCTGTTCCGATGAGCCACCCAGGGTGAAGGTGCTAGGGACGCGGTCCCATCCAGCAAGAATGAAGGCGAGATTGACAACTTAACATTGAGAAGTTATGTACCTACTATAACGTTCCATGTTAGTTGTCTTCTCACCTTCTTTCTTGCATCACACCCCCCCATCCCCCTAGCCTGGACAGACCTAAGGATCTTTGGGGATCATCTTCTTGCCTCAGTTTTGCCCCCTTGGCTATCCCTACTGGTAGCTATAGGTCTAGGTGACTTTCAAGTGAGGCTTCCTCTCCTTCTTTTGTTCGAGAGCAGAACTGCTATGGTTTCAGCTATCAAACGAGATCTGGGTAGTTAGCACCTAGCATTGTGGGACATATAGGGTAGCCTCGAGCTGGTTATAAATAGCTCTCGAGCTTTAGTATAGGCCGAGTCGGAGCCGAGGGTTGGCTCCGAACCCATCCAGCAAGAAAGAAGGCGGGAAGAAGACAACTAACATGGAACGTTATGGTAGGTACATAACTTCTCATTTTTGAGGTGGGAGCACTCCATTGTTTAGATCTGTGTGTACCCTGAGACTGTAGTCTTGGTGGTTTGCTGCCCTTGGGTTTGGATTGAGAAGGTCTGGGAGGGACTGGAAAGGACCAGTTCTTTGAAGGCCAATGCCTACTTGAATATAGGTGGCTGTACTTGTTGGAAATCTTTAACAGTTGGCATATAATTAGCTTTTTTCTCCATCTTTTTAAGAACTGCTGCTGCTTTTGTGCCAAACAAACGTTCTTGGTTTAATGGAGCATCTAGTAATTTTGCTTTGACATGGTATGGCAAGATTTGTTCCTTCAGCCAAGCATGCCTTCTCAGAACAGGCCCAGTGACAGCAGCCCTGCAAGATGTTTCTAAGGCATCAAAACCACACTGCAAAGTATGTTTTCCAACTTGGTTTGCAGAATGCATTAACTCTTGTAAATCTTTATTTTCTGCACAATCAGGAATCAACATCATTTTTTTGTTTAATTAGTTCCATAATATGCTGTTGGTATTTTAACATGTGAAACTGGCAATTTAAAGCCCTGATGGGCAAGAGTTGCAGAGGTATATACCTTCTTCCCCCATCTGTCTAAAGCCCTAGAATCCCTGTCCAAAGGGGTAGGGTTTTTGGCTGATAGCCTTTAATACTTTTAGGTCCCTGGGGAAATGGTCTCTGGATCCGCAGTGGGATTTTGTAAAAGAAATTTGAGAGAGTCTGGTACACTGTAGTACCTGTCAGACTTTCTAGGAGCAGGTGGCAAAGTATCAGGGGTAAGACTGGATTCCATGAAGACGTCCTCAATTTCCAGAACAGGGGGGACAGCTAGGGGCCTGTGCTGAGGCAAGTTTAAAAATTCTTTGAGTCTTTTTGGACTGTGGGTAGTCCTGGCACTCCCAGCAGAAATGCTGTCTGAGGGGTATGCAGGGTTTCACCAAAAGAAAAGTCTTCTTGGAGGAAGCAGAGGAAATGGAATCATCTGCATCTGAATCCTCATAGGTAGATAAGGGTATATCCTGGTAATCAGAGGGGTCAGAGTCATCGCTCATGATCTGTAGAATCAGAAGGAAAATCAATTTTGTCTTTTAGAGGGGAAGGCTGGCTTCCCCTGATTAAAGTAATAAGGTCTTCAACCATTCTAAGCATTTGTTTCTGTGGCATGGGAGCTTGAGAATGCACTTTGGTCTGTTTCCGAGGCGTAGTACGAACTCGGGGCCTGAGAAATTCGGTAGTTTTAGTCAGAAACATACGAACATCGGAAGGTCTGAATACACCTTCAGAAGCCGGTGTTTGCAAAACGGCTCCGGACCCATCCAAGTTAGAGACATCTGCAGGTTCCGTAGTCGAAGAAGCATCTCGTGGCATACCAGACTCCGAATGGGTCTCAGCAGAGGCCTGCGAATCTGTAGAAGCTGGTATCAGGGGCTGTGAAAGTGCTTCACTGAGTACCCGGCAGACTGGCGACTAGCGTAACGGAAGCGTCATCGGCAGTTTTGGACCTATGTAGTCTGTCTTTATCCTTACGTTTTTTCGAAAGATTGGTAGTCGGATGGCTTATCAAAGCCATTTTGGAATACGGAGAACAAGAGCGAAAGAATTTAGCAACAAAAATAGCCCAAGGATGAATAGTTTGGGCGTTGAACAGGGCTCAAAACCGACAGTGAGGAATGTTGTGGTTTGGGCCTAAACAGGTGATGCAGTAAGAATGAAAATCTCTGTGAGGTATTTGCTTTCCACAGGCAAAACAATTGCACTGTCTTCCGAGGAAGTCCTTCGCACCTCCGAATCTCGGCACTAACCGACGTCTTGTTTTGCGACAACCGTTCTTTTGAAAACAACCGAGATATTTTTCGTATTTCACTGTTGCAGTCATTACATTTGGGTAATCCTGCTGGCAGGTTGCCCTCAGTCGGCCTGAATTCCAAAGGCCTGAGTCCTGTGTTGGATGCTGTCGCCCTTTCCCTGACGTCAGGTCATCAGGGGTATAAAAGAAGGAGCCGACGCCATTTTCTTTAGTCTTTCTTGCTGCGCGGTGCCCGAAGCAGAAGCAGTTCGCAAGTGCCGATCGGCTGACTCCTAAGATTTTCATGTTCGAGTTTCAGATCCGAAGTCTTAAATAAAGCTAAGTATCCCGTTGGGGAAACTTTTTTTCTTGCTCCAGACCGTTGTCAGAAAAAGTAAATAATTGTATTTCTTGTGGAAAGCAAATACCTCATAAGGACTTTCATTCTTACTGTATTCCTTGCCTAGGCCCTGATCATGTTTCTGATTGTCGGTTTTGTGCTAGATTTAACCAGCGCACTATTAAGCATCTGTATGATTTTGCTTTAAACTATTCTGGATGCCGGTTTAATTATCCAGAAATGTCGTCGGATAGCTATCCGACTACCGGAGTTCACAGAAAACGCAAAGAAAATGAGAGAGACAACCGAGGCCCAAAACCGACGACAAAGATTTTCTTAAGCCGGTCACCGGTTCTCAGTGAGGTGCTTTCGCAGCCCCTGACTCCCACGTGGAGTCTGCCATGCCGCTGGAAACTCAAGGTATTGGAGCCTCGGATACTATTCCTTCAGATGGGTCCAGTGCCGCTGAGCAGGCACTGGCTTCTGAGAGTGTATTCAGACCTAAACATATTTACATTAAACCAACTTCAGCTTCTATGCCCAAAAAACAGATGCTCAAAATGGCCTAAGACTTGATTACCTTGATCAGGGGTTCCCATCCCCCTCCTGATGAGGCCTAGGCAAGAGACTGACTATGAATCTTCATATCAGATTTCTATTTCTTCTGATTCCTCTTCTGATCAGGAATATTCTCTTCCCCCCTATGGGGATTCAGATGCTGAAGAATCTATACTTTCAGCTTCTCCTCCAGAGGACTATTCTTTTGGGGAAACCTTGCATACCATGAGGGAGCATTTCAAATGGGAGAGCCAAGATTTTTGAGAATCTAAAAAGAGGCTCAGGGATTTCCTTTTACTACCTCAACACAGGCCACTAGCCATTCCACCTGTGTTAGATATTGTAGATGTGTTTTCGGAGTCTAGTCTTACCCCTGACTTCCTACCTCCAGCTCCTGTTAAGCCTGACAGATATTTCAGGGTTCCGGACTCGCATAAATTCCTTTCTAAAAACCCTGCTGCATACCCATAAACGATTTCAGTGTATATCAGCAACATGTCATGGCATTGCTTAAACAGAAAATGTTAAACTCTGAATGTACAGAAAACAAGGAAATGCAGAATTTATTGCATGCAGCTGAACAAGTTGGAAAGCATACTTTGCAATGTGGTTTTTATTCTTTGGAGGCCTCATGCAGGGCCGCAGTTTCGGGTTCTGTAATTAGGAGGCATGCTTGGTTAAAGGAACAAAATCTGCCTGATCATGTCAAAGTTAAATTATAAGATGCACTTTTACAGCATGATACTTTGTTTGGTGTTGAGGCAGAAGAGGTGTTAAAGAAAATGGAGGACAAAGCTAAATCTATGCAAACTGTCAAAGATTTTTTTACAGGTACAGCCATCTAGGTTTAGTAGACACTGGCCTACAAAGAATTGGTCCTTTCCTGTGTCAGACAGACCTTAAAGGGGCAGATCCAGACGCCCTAGAGGCAGATCCCAGGCGCAAGGTTCATACAGATCAAAGCAATGGGGTGCTTCTACCTCCAAAGTTGGAGAAGACAAATCACAACCATACAGGAAACAGTCCCAATGACTTCCCCCTGCCTGCACTAAACACTTATCTCTTGGCAGCACCCTTAGGGGGAAAATTAGCACCTTTTTCTCAAAATTGGCGCATTATAACCCAGGACAAGTGGGTTCTAAATATTGTCACAAGGCTACAAGTTCCATTTCCATACCCTGCCAAAGGCAAACGGCTGGCCAGATCTGCCAAAAAATCAATGGGCAGAGGCACAAAAACAAGTCTCATCCCTCATGGACATGGGGGCCATTCAACAAGTACCACAGCAAGAGCAGGGACAAGGATTTTACTCAAGACTGTTCTTGGTACCCAGAAAGGACAAGGCCTGGAGACCAATACTGGACCTATCTATTCTGAACACATTCCTGAATATACCAAAATTCAAGATGTTAACTTTGCAGCAGCTTCTGCCCACGCTGGGCAAGAACGCTTGGCTTGTGACTTTAGACCTAAAAGAGGCATACCTGCATGTCCCAATCAGACAATTATGCAGAAGATACCTCAGATTCAAGGCTGGGTCAGTGCATTACCAATTGTCTGCACTGCCCTTTGGCTTATCTACTGCGCCCAGGGTCTTTACAGAGTGCCTGGCACCAGTAATTGCATTCTGCAGACAAAGAGGAATACAAATATATCCTTACTTGGACGACTGTAATTCAAACAGAGAACAAGGACATTCTTCTACAGCATCTGGCATTTGTGAAAAGACTTCTAGCATGCCTAGGGTACACAGACAATGAAAAGAAATCAAAACTAGTACTCTCTCAAGAGATAATATTCCTGGGTGCAAGCTTAAATACAACTGCCCAGATGACTTCTCACGCCAGACCAACTGACCCACCTATTTCAAAATGTTGGCAACAAAGGCCCAGTTATCTGCAAGAAAAATTCTGCAGGCTTTGGGCTTCATGGCATCCTAACTATTCCATATGCAAGACTGCATATGAGGAAACTTCAATGGGACCTAAAAAGTGTTTGGACTCAACATTGCCACAGCCTGGAAACAATGATTACTCTCATTGCCTGCCTGCAACAGGAGTTTTGATGGTGGGCAAAGGCTTGTCACCAAAACAAGGGACAGCCATTCACATTACCCCCAGCCAGGCAGACCCTAACAACGAATGCATCAGATTATGCTTGGGGGGCCCACATGGCAGGAAGATGCATTCAGGGCACATGGTCCTCAAACCAAATGCATCTACATATCAATCAAAAAGAGATGCTAGCTGTTCAAAATGCCCTGACTGCCTTCAAGGACCTACTTCATCTGGGACAACTACTGATAGACAACACCATGGTCATGTGGTATATAAACAAGCAGGGGGGCACACATTCTTACCCGCTTTGCAGACTAGCCATGACTTTGTGGGACACAGCATTGACTTACCAAGTACATCTGCAGGCACAATTCCTGCCAGGAAGGAAAAATACTGTAGCCGGTGAACTAAGCAGAAACCTCATGGATCCCCACGAGTGACAGCTGGATCCACAAGTCTTCAGCATGATAACAAGGAAATGGGGATGCCCGGACATAGATCTATTTGCCTCCCCTCACAACTACCAACTAAAAAGATTCTGCACAAGGACTTATCACAGACAAGCATGGAAAGTGGACGCCCTATCTTTCAGCTGGAAAAACCTGTCAGTATATGCCTTTCCCCCACTGCTTCTCCTCCCCAAGGTGCTCCTAAAGGTCAGACAGGAGAAGCCAAAGATGATACTGATTGCTCCAGACTGGCCCTGCCAGTACTGGTATCCAATCCTAAGGAACTTGTCTCAATGCCCAGCTTGGACCTTACCCTCATATACCTCATCTATTGTCCCAGCAAAACAATCAGATCAGGACTTTAAACCTGGCAGCATGGAGGATAATGTAGTCCTACAAAACACACCTCTCAGTAAAGCTGTGATGGATGTCATTCTGGAAGCCAGAAGGCCTAGTACTAGAAAATCTTATGCTGGAAAATGGAAGAGATTCTGTACTTGGAACCAGGTACAAGAAACTGATACAACTGTGCCAAATATTCCTCAGATTTTGCAATACTTAACTGAGATGCTGGACAAAGGCCTATCTTTTTCATCTATTAAAATTCATGCCTCTGCCATTTCGGCTCATTACAATACAGAGCCACCAATCTTTTCTCATCCCTTATTAAAGCAGTACCTCAGAGGAGCCAAAAATGTAAGGCCTCCAAGGAGATCAGTAATGCCTGTATGGGACCTCAACTATGTCTTGGAAAAACTCACCCTGCCTCCTTTTGAGCCAGCTGCTACTGCTGATATAAAGTTTTTATCTTGGAAAACAGCTCTGCTCCTAGCAATAACTTCTGCAAGATGAGTTTCAGTGCTACAGGCACTCATGGATATGTGGAACCTTTTATCATTTTTTATCCAGACAGGGTCTCACTGAGGACAAACCCAACATTTATGCCTAAGTTGGTGTCCATTGTGGCTCTCAACCAAACTATTCATCTGCCAAATTTTTATCCACATCCACAGAACAAGGAGGAGAGAATTCTGCATTCTTTGGACGTACACAGACAGCTTAGATTCTACTTGGACAGAACCAAAGTTTTCAGAAAGGCAGAGAAATTACTAGTGACATATGCTGCAGGATCACAAGGAAAGGCCATCTCAAAGCAGACTATTTCAAAGTGGATAGGCCACTGCATTCGTTTCTGCTATTTACACCATGGCAAACCAGTGCCCAAGGGCATTAGGCCACATTCAACCAGAGCTGCAGCCACTTCAGCAGCCTTTCTCAGAGGAGTTCCAACCAAGGATATTTTAGAGGCTGCTACTTGGAGTTCAGTGCACACCTCTACAAAGCACTATCATCTGCCACTCTAAATCCAGGGCAAGCTTTGCCACTGCAGTTCTGCAGGGTCTCATAGCCGCTCCTAATGCTGTTTAGCTCGAGCCTCCCAATCATAGCTTTGGGACACTACCCAAATGTAATGACTGCAACAGTGAAACACGAAGAACATAGTACAGTTGTGTACACTTGCCATAAATGTAGATGTTCAAGTGTATTCACTGTTGCAGTCCAGGTTACCCACCCGCCATCCCTCTTTCTTCTGATGAAACCTATCTTTCTTTCTCTGATTTATACAACCTATGTGGTGTATTTGCTTGTAGAGGAAGGTAAAGTTTATATTGGTGCATGTATTTTTTATATATGTAAATTTTGGCTACCCTTTTAGGGGGAACCTGATATCTGGGGCAAGAAAAACTAAAGAAAATTACGTCTGCTCCTTCTTTTATACCCCTGAAGACCTGACTTCAGGGAAGGGGCAACAGCAGCCGACGCATTGAGCTGCTCTCTGCTTGCTTGCTTGCTTACTGTGGGATTTGAAGTCTTCTTAAGACACACAGTCTTGCTGTGCTGTTTACTGCTGAATCAGAGACACATCATGACTCCATCTGTCAAGCCTTTCAAATTGCACACTGATAAAGAAATATATTTTGCAGCTATAAGCACAGTTACAGATAACTTATTTTATAACAAACCACACGTAGTCTGTCAGATTTGTAGCATATATTTACAAAGTTTTCCTTCATTACAGATATGAATGATGACTTCTACAAAATACCTCTCTCTGTCCTTCTCTCTGTCCTTCTCTCACATAACTGAATTACTACAATAGCTAAATACAGAGCTAGTCACGCACACAAGAGGTTGTTATTTCCTCAGTATATTTTTCTGGCCTTCTATGGGAAGTCACATAATGTCTGTTTTAGACTTTTCTATTGTCCTTTGTGATGTAAGCACTTTTGCTGATGTGAGGCTGCCATTCTGAAAGCTAGCATCTGTCTAAGCTGTTCCTACTGGAAAAACATCACGTATTGCTGAATTTATAAACAAGGATGTCTGTTAATAGATATTTGTTCTGCAAACATGAGAAAATCATATAATCCTTGCTTTCCAATATTGCTTTGTTAGGCTTTTCTTTTTGATGCTGTGAAGAGAAGCCTGTCTGTTATACATATAGTATGAATGCACATTTTACATTGCTAAACTCTATACATATATTCAAGCAAACTTTTTATTCTATAATTTATCTTTCAGCATATTTATATTCATAATATCTAACAATTCCCTCTGTTTTTAAACATACTCAAAACATTCCATATAAAAAACACATTATTTTTATATAAAACCTTTAGTCTTTTTTGATACAAGTCAAAATGCAATTTTACATAGTTAATACAATGATATTAAAGTATTACTACCAAAACTGAATGTATTTAACAACTTTTTCTTTTGCAGACCATTCTGTGAAAATATTTTATCAGTTATGAGCTGTGTCTGTTTTAATTTTACTTGATTATGTGTTTAATTTATGACTTAGAATTGTTTCATTAACTCTTTGCAACTGTTGAATTAACTATGAGACAATAACTATGTGCTACTGCAAGCATTTATACAATGCTAAAAATATACAGTTTTAATGTCATTTTAACCATCACATTGTGTTCATGTCTCTGAACTGCTCAGTAACATATTGGTAAAATACTGAACTGGGCTTAGATACACAGACTGTTTGCTATTTATGCATTTCAATTTACTAGGTACCCTGGACCCATTGTTTTCTTTAAATATGTTTTTTTCACACATATTCATTACTAGACATTAATTTCATTTGTACTGAATTCTTCTGCATTTGTACATACAAAGACTATCATTTGTACTGAAATTTTCTACATTTGTACGTACAAAGACTGTAAAGTACATTTAGTCTAATCTTACAAATTTAATAACATTAATATTAAGCACAATCTTGGAAAATGTTTGTCTCTCTAGAAATATCTAGTGGAATTGCCACTAAATGCATATGTCCTGTTATTTTAAACTACATACTCAGCAATTAAAAACATTGATGCTTTTTTATACCAACATTGTTTTGCCAAAAACATATTAAAAATAGTGACCAATCTTGTTCAATTTTTTTACATATCTTTACTCTCTTTTGTATAGCTGTAATCAATTTTAAGCCATCTCTTGTTTTTTAAACCATCTCTTGTATAGCTTTATAGTTTAACAGGTTGTAAATACAATTTAATGCTAAACAATACAATAATAACCACTATGATAGCTATTAACAACTTGTAAAATATCTTATCCTGTCAGGTTTAATCCAGTTTACCAGTATTTCTAATACACTAATACCTGTTTTTTCCTCTCATAAAAGAGTATTGTACAAAGTTTTCCTGTAGCTTTATTTTAGACCCTTATTATTTATTTTTATGTAGCGTTATTTCAGACCCTTGTTGTATATTTTTTCTGTAGCTTTATTTCAGACCCTTGTTGTTTATTTTTTCTGTAGCGTTATTTCAGACCCTTGTGCAGTACTGCTTATACAGTCAGTGTAAAACTGAGAAAGTGCCCCTCCCTCTTATACAGTCAGTGTAAAACTGAGAAAGTACCCCTCCCCCTGTAGTACTTCAGCACTGTTTACCTGCCCTATGCTGTGAGAATAGAATGTATGTCAGTCTAACACTATGGTTATACATTTATTTTATTAGGTTACCAAACTATAGACCCCTGTCTGATTTGATAATTTTTTCTAAAGCTTTTGCTGTTTACTACCTCTACCTCTAGTAGGTATTTACACCCTCCTGCACAATTGATTTGAACTGTATGTATACTATAGCCCATTTGCTGGCTGTACTTGATGCAACTGAGTTTTTTTTCTTTTTTGTCCTTTTAACATTTACTTGCAAACGGATTATAAGTGACATCTATGCACAATTGTGGCATTTTATGACAATTACTAAATAGTGTTGCTTGTAAACATTTTAACAAGTATGTTTTAATAACAATAATGCTTTAGAAAAACTCAAGCTACTTATCTGGCAATCAGTCTTGTTGTTTATCTTATCTTTCCAGCATTTCCTGTAACTATTCATTCAGTCTAGGAAGGTCTGAGCTCACATTTTATACTCTATAAACTATAGTTAGTTATTTTAGCATTTTTCCTTCAATGTGATTGTGATTTGCATAACTATGCATTTATACAACATAAATAGACATCATTTTACAATTACCTTACATGGATTTCAGTATTTTTTTTTTATTATTTATTTAACTATTTAACTGTCCTGCCATTAATTTTACAAAAACTGTTTGACTAATACCATCTGTGATTTTATTTATTTTTAAAATTCAGAACTTTAACTGTTTGGTGTTACTATACAATTATAACATATGTTTATTTATATTTGCTGTTGTCTGCCTTTTGCTTTTGTGCATTGTAAACAAATGTACTCTAGATGACAAGAACACACATGCATGTCTGTCTTGTATATGTATATCTTTATACAAGCATGTCATGTCCCTACCATCCTAGCATGCATGCTTAACCATTTTCAAAACATAAACATATTATAAAATATATTTCTTTTGCACAGATTAACTGTGTATGCAGGACATTTTTAGTCTTTGTCAGTTCAGCTAATTTATTTCCTTTATCCTGCAACTGCAGTTGAATTTCCTGTGATGTTGCATGGTCTTTCTGACATTCTTTAGTAAGCCGTTCTGCTGAATTTGAAACTCCTATGCACTTTTGAAAAGATGTGTGTATAACTTGTCTAAGCTTCCTGAACTCATTGTGTCTGTCTTTTAGAAGTTTATTACATTTCTTTGTAACAAAATGTACTAGAGTGTCTATCAGTAACTGATTTGACTGTTGTTGCAACTCTGAAATAAACCTTTTACATCTGGTGACAGAACATAACTGTCTAACATTTGAATATAATGTCAACATAATAACTTTTCTTGGTTCTTTACCTTTACAGTTTTTGTCTGTACAGTCTAACCTTTGGATAATGTCATGCACTGTATTTTTATGACATTGTACACACAATAAACATTTTTATACCACACAGGATTTTATTTCAGATACCAGTCAAATATTATAATCCATTTGCATAATGCCTTACTATCAAATTGCAATTCATTTGCATTGCTACTAACTTGCCCTAATAAGGTTTTACATTTACTAATATGCTGTATATACATTTATTCTGTTATTATTATTACCTCTATGGCATTCATACTGTATGTAACAGAATAATTTTCTTACCAGTCAACAGACAGGCAGATGGCCAAGCTGCTTTACTGTAGATGGTTGAAAAGTTTCTGTAGTCACTTGTGAAGTTGGTACAGCAAAACTGGCAGATTCAGTCTTACAACCTCGTCTTGTACCTTTTCTGGAGAATTTATGGAACTGCTCCACCTTCCTGCAATGCAGTCTCACCGGATTTAGACTTCTATTAAACTGTATTGCTACAAACTGTTGAAAACTGTAGAAATCTGAAGTACTTCACATAAACGTTACTGTGCTTTTACAGGAGTGACATTACCCATTCACTCCCCCTGTTTTTGGATACAGGCTAGGAACGTTGTCAAAGGATCACCATTGAAAAATTATATTGAGCTGCTCTCTGCTTACTTCTGCTTGCTTACTGTGGGATTTGAAGTCTTCTTAAGACACACAGTCTTGCTGTGCTGTTTACTGCTGAATCAGAGACACATCATGACTCCATCTGTCAAGCCTTTCAAATTGCACACTGATAAAGAAATATATTTTGCAGCTATAAGCACAGTTACAGATAACTTATTTTATAACAAACCACACATAGTCTGTCAGATTTGTAGCATATATTTACAAAGTTTTCCTTCATTACAGATATGAATGATGACTTCTACAAAATACCTCTCTCTGTCCTTCTCTCACATAAATGAATTACTACAATAGCTAAATACAGAGCTAGTCACGCACACAAGAGGTTGTTATTTCCTCAGTATATTTTTCTGGCCTTCTATGGGAAGTCGCATAATGTCTGTTTTTAGACTTTTCTATTGTCCATTTGTGATGTAAGCACTTTTGCTGATGTGAGGATGCCATTCTGAAAGGAAACATCTGTATAAGCTGTTCCTACTAGAAAAAACATCACGTATTGCTGAATTTATAAAAAAGGATGTCTGTTAATAGATATTTGTTCTGCAAACATGAGAAAATCATATAATCCTTGCTTTCCAATATTGCTTTGTTAGGCTTTTCTTTTTGATGCTGTGAAGAGAAGCCTGTGTGTTATACATATAGTATGAATGCACATTTTACATTGCTAAACTCTATACATATATTCAAGCAAACTTTTTATTCTATAATTTATCTTTCAGCATATTTATATTCATAATATCTAACAGCAGGACCCAGGACTTTGGAATTCAGGCTGACTGAGGGCAACCTGCCAGCAGGATTACCCAAATGTAATGACTGCAGCAGTGAATGCACTTGAACATCTGCATTTATGGTAAGTGTACCCAACTGTACTTTCCTTAGGCCCAGGGTTCGAACCACACCCAAGAAACCGACTACCCACTCCCAGGCGCTTGCTTCAGTGCCTCCGTCTCAAATGCTTAAAATGGCAGAAAACCTTATGCTGATCAGGGGAAACCAAAAGGAAACAAGATCTGTCCCCAGCAGATGTCCTTCAAGGATGCATCTGCAGTCCTTACAAATGGGTTGTCCTGTCGTCAGGCAGCCCTTCGGTCGGCCGGATTCCAAAGTCTGGGTCTGGCCTCAGCTGGTGTCGCACTTCACCCGACGTCACAGCTGCAGTTATTCGGGTATAAAGGCATCAGCCGACGCCATTTTCCTCAGTCTTTCTTGCCGTGTGGCGCCCGAAGCAGAAGCTGTTCGCAAGTGCCGGTCGGTCGGATCCAGGACAATCACAGTGACTTGGCTCTAGCACCACCTACCAGGGAACAACTAAAAGCACCCTTGGGCGGGAAGCTAGCTTTATTTTCAGTAAACTGGCATTACATCACAAGAGACAAGTGGATTTTGCAGACAATAGACCAAGGTTACAGGTTTCACTTCCATACTCTACCAGGGAAGAGAGGAATGCCAAACCTACCTCCAAATCAAAAGGCAGAAGCTCTAAAACAAATATCTCAATTATTAAAAATGAGAGCTGTGGAAAAGGTACCATCTATGGAGCAAGGACAGGGATTTTACTCCAGACTCTTCCTGGTACCAAGAAAAGAAAGCAAATGGAGACCTATTCTCGACCTGTCCGCTTTAAACACATTCATCATTGTTCCAAAATTCAAAATGCTGACCCTACAGCAGCTTCTTCCCATGCTGGGCAAGGAGTCTTGGCTGGTAACTCTAGATCTCAAGGAGGCATACCTGCACGTCCCCATCGACCAAATTGCAGAAGATACCTCAGATTTCTTGCAGGATCAGAGCATTATCAATTCTCAGCATTGCCCTTTGGCTTATCTACTGCGCCCAGAGTGTTCACGAAATGCCTGGCATCAGTAATTGCTCATTGCAGGCTCCAGGGAATCCAAATCTACCCTTACCTGGACGACTGCCTGATACAAACGGACAACAAAATCAAGTTAGCAGAAGACTTGAAAAGGGTCATTTACCTACTACAAGCCCTGGGATACACAGTCAATATAAACAAGTCAAGGCTGATACCATCCCAAAGGATAACCTTCTTGGGTGCAGAGCTGGACACATCGAAGCAAATGGCATTCCTAACAGTAGAAAAACAGGAGCAACTCCCTCTATACTTCTTGGCATTAACAAAGCAGAACCATCTAACAGCAAGAAAAGTCCTGCAAGCCTTGGGTTTCATGGCATCCTGCATACTATTGGTTCCACATGCCAGACTGCATATGAGAAAGTTACAGTGGTACCTAAGGAATTTATAGTCTCAGCACAAGCACAGCCTAGAAACCCAAATTCCAATAATTCCATGCCTGAAGCAAGAATTCCAATGGTGGGCTCAGGCCTGTCAATCAAACAAAGGATTGCCCTTCCACAACACTCAACCAAGCCAAACCATTACCACGGACGCCTCAGACCTCGGTTGGGGGGCCCACATGCTGGACAAGTGCATACAAGGCTTATGGACTCAAGACCAGCTGCACCTACACATAAATCAAAAGGAAATGCTGGCAGTAAAACTGGCAATTCAGACATTCAGACCATTTCTTCGACAAGGTCAACTGTTGATAAGGACAGACAACACCACAGTTATGTGGTACATCAACAAACAGGGAGGCACACATTCGTACCCTCTATGCCGGATGGCAATGGATCTCTGGAATGTGGCCCTGAGTTACAACGTTCAGTTACAAGCAATTTTTGTACCAGGAAAAGAAAACATTCTAGCAGACATACTAAGCAGGACTTCCACGGATGCCCACGAATGGATGCTGCATCCGGACATCTTCAAAACCATTACAAGAAAATGGGGACTCCCTCAAATAGACTTATTTGCATCCCCACGCAATCACCAACTAAAGAAACTCTGCACAAGGACGTACCACCCACTTGCTTGGAAGGTGGACTCCTATCTTTCAGTTGGAAAAACCTGACAGCATATGCATTCCCACCACTTCCTTTGATGCACAAGGTGCTATTGAAGATCAAAGAGGACCGTCCAAGGATCATCCTGATAGCTCCAGACTGGCCAAGACAACATTGGTACCCATTACTGAGGAGCATGTCTCGGGAACAAATATGGCACCTACCCTTGTTCCCTTGCTGTTAACACAGAACAACTACAACACCCTGCATCCAAACCTGAAAACACTGCAGCTAACTGCCTGGAACATTGCATAAGAACAAATAACCCAAATGTATCCCAAAGGGTAAAAGACATTATCTTGGAGTCTCGCAGACCCTCAACAAGGAAAAATTATTCAGCAAAATGGAAAAGATATTCCATTTGGAGTACTGAAAAAGGAGAGAATGTGTCACTGGTAAACATAGCCAACATCCTGGAATACTTGGCAGAGCTCTTCCACAAAGGTCTGACCTATTCTTCCATTAAGATTCATGCATCAGCTATTTCAGCAGAATACGACTTGGATCCTCCAGTCTTCTCACATCCTCTGCTCAGGCAGTTTCTGAGAGGAATTAAAAATGTAAAACCTCCTAGGAAGCCACCATTGCCAGCATGGGACTTGAACTTTGTACTAGAAAAATTGACACTCCCTCCATTTGAACCAGCAGCAACAGCAGATTTACAATTCTTATCATGGAAAACTGCTTTCCTACTGGCAATCACTTCAGCAAGAAGGGTATCTGAGCTACAGGCATTAATGGCAGTACTGCCCTTCCTGATCTTCCATCAAGATAGAGTGTCCATGAGAACAAATCCTACTTTTATGCCTAAGGTGGTCTCCAAAGTATCTTTGAATCAGGCTATCCACCTACCTACATTCTTCCCCAACCCACAGAACAGGGGAGAAAGACTGCTGCATACCTTGGATGTGCATAGACAATTACGCTACTACTTGGACAGGACCAAGAGCAATAGAAAAACTGACCAGCTACTGGTAGCATATGCAACAGGAATGGAAGGAAAAGCAATTTCAAAACAGACAATCTCTAAGTGGATAGGAAATTGCATTAGATTTTGTTACTCCTACCATGGGAAGAAAACTCCAGAAAACATCAGGCCTCACTCTACAAGGGCTACAGCCACTACCACAGCTTTTCTTCGAGGAGTGGCTACCAAAGACATTTTAGAGGCTGCTACTTGGAGCTCCGTGCATACATTTGCTAAGCATTATAATTTACCTTTATACTCTAGATCCCGAGCAGGTTTTGCCACTGCTGTTTTGCAAGGGATCCTAACTACACCATAATTTCATTTCTCCTCCTCCCCCAGTTTGGCTATGGTATTCTACCCATTTGTAAGGACTGCAGATGCATCCTTGAAGGACATAGTACAGTTTTGTACCTACCATAAATGTAGATGTCCGATCTGCAGTCAGGATTACCCACCCTCCTTCCCCTCTGTGGTACTCCTAGGATATTTGCCCATCTTGTAGCTAGCTGGGGGAATCTATTATGGTGTATTTGTTTGTATATACATGTACATACATGCTTATTTTTGAATTTGCTCTCTACTATTTGGAATCATTTGCATTTATCCAAATTTAGCCTTCCTAGAGGGCACCTGGCATCTGGGGCAAGAAACACTGAGGAAAATTGCGTCGGCTGATGCCTTTATACCCGAATAACTGCAGCTGTGACGTCGGGTGAAGTGCGACACCAGCCGAGGCCAGACCCAGACTTTGGAATCCGGCCGACTGAAGGGCTGCCTGACGACAGGACAACCCATTTGTAAGGACTGCAGATGCATTCCTATCGGACATCTACATTTATGGTAGGTACAAAACTGTACTTTTTGGCTGAACAAGTGTCAGATGCATCTGACTATGAAGACATGCAACCCCGCTCCACTTAAGAGGATTCTGATGCAAAGGAGTCCATTCCTTCAGCCTCTCCCCCAGAAGACTTTTTCCTTTGCTACCTGCATATACTTTAAGGGAATATTTTCGATGGGAGAGTCAGGACTACTCTCAGTATAAAGAGATACTCCGGGAATTCCTAGATCTTCTACAACACAGACCCTTGGCCATCCCCCCAGTCTTGGATGGGATGGATAATGAGTTCCTTGAATCCAGGTTGACTCCATGACACCCTACCTCCTGCTCCCAGGAAAACCAGACAGGTACTACTTAGTTCCTGACTTACACAAATATATTTTTTAAAATCCAACAGCTGACCCTGAGGTCATTTCTCAAAGGCAAAAGGGATTAAAGCAACCTCTGCTAAGAATCCCACCCCCTCATGCAGGGATTCCCAAGCATTGGGCAGATGGGGTAAAAAAGTATACACCTCAGCTACCCTTGCTAGCAGGCACTAAATTGTCAGTTCTGTATGATTAAATATCAGCACCATACCTTGGAACCCCTTAAACAAAGTGTCTTCCTTTCCTGCTTGGGCAGAATCTAAAGATTTACAAGACTTAATGCATTCTGCAAGTCAAGTAACTAAACACTTTGCACTGTGGTTTTGACTCTCTAGAAGCTTCTTGGAGGGCAGCAGTCACTGGATCTGTCATTAGAAGACATGCATGGCTTAAGGAACAACCCCTGTGAGACCATGTCATATCTAAATTGTTGGATGCCCCCTTGCACAAAGATAACTTATTTGGCACTAAGGTAGAAGAGGTCTTAAAAAGATGGAAGAAAAAGCAAAATCTATGCAAACAGTTTTTTTACAGGTCTAGCCACCTAGGTTCAGCAGGCATTTTTCCTCCAAGCACTGGTCCCTTTCTGCTCCGAGTAAACAGGCCCAGCCTAGGTCCCGTGGGAACAGACCCCCTAGACAGCAGCCCCAGGGAATGCAGAGATCTAAGCAGTGGACTACCTCCACTTCAAAACCAGGGAGTTCTAAGCAACCTCTTATAGTAAGAACTCTCAATGACTCCACCTCCTTCCAACCTCCCCTCTGCCCACCTTCACTTAATCTTAGGAGGAAAGCTGCCCTTTCACTCAAGCACCTTGGGCCACCATTACCAAGGACCACCGAGTTCTGAAGATTGTGTCTCAGGGATACAAATTCTCCTTCCACACCCTTCCAACCCCATAAGGGTTCCCAGATCTACCACCAAATCAGTGAGCAAGAGGCTCAAAGCAAATCCATTCCCTGCTCTCTTTGCGGGCAGTAGAGCACGCTCCTGCAGAACAGGTAGGCCAAGGCTTCTACCGCAAAGTTTTCTGGTGCCCAGAAAAGAGGGCACCTGGCATCCCATCCTCTAATAAACACCTTCCTGGTGATCCCAAAATTCAAAATGCTCACCCTTCAGCAGCTGCTACCCATGCTGTCCAAGGACGCTTGGCTAGCCACCCTGGATCTAAAAGAGGCCTACCTCCACATTCCTGTCAGGGAATCATGCAGAAAATATCTCCACTTCAGGGCAGGATCACAATGCTTTCAGTTCTCTGTGCTTCCATTTGGCTTATGTACTGCTCCCAGAGTTTTCACAAAATGTCTGGTTCCTGCCATTGCCTTTTGCCGACAAAAGTATTCAAGTTTGCCCCTACTTAAACGACTGCTTTATTCATGCAGACAGCCAGGAAAAGCTGCTCAAGCACCTGGCCTTTTTAAAGAGCCTACAAACCTCCCTGGGGTACACAATCATCGAAAATAAATCAAAGCAGGTGCCCCACCCTAAGGATAATCTTCCTGGGAACAAGTCTGGGCACATCATCCTAGATGGCATACCTTACACCAGAGAAACAAATTTTCCTGTCAGCCAACTTCTCTCAACTGCCACCAGGCCCCAGCTTTCTGGAAGGAAAATCCTGCAAGCTCTGGGGTTCATGGCATCTTGCATACTCCTCATTCCATATGCTAGACTGCATATGAGGAAACTTCAGTGGTACCTAAAGAGCCTTTGGTGTCAACACTCTCAAGACCTGGAAATTCTTCTACCTATAATTCTTTAGAAAGGAATTTCTTTGGTGGACAAGAGCATGGTCCTACAACAAGGGACTGCCCTTCTCCCCACCCCCTGTCACCCAGACCCTCACCACCGATGCATCAGATTACAGTTGGGGTGCACACCTGGACGGCAGGTGCATACAGGGCCAGTGGAGCCCACAGCAAATCCCCCTGCACATCAGTCAAAAATAGATGATGGCTGTGCAGCATGCCTTGATAGCTTTCAAACCCCTTCTCTCTCCAGGAGTTCTCCTGATCAAAACAGACAATGCCACTGTGATGTGGTTCATCAGCAAGCAGGGAGGAACTCGCTCCTACCCTCTGTGCAGGCTGGCCATGACCCTTTGGCTCACAGCCTCTTCCATGCATCTACACCTGTTAGCACAATACCTATCAGGCTCTCTCAACTCCCTGGCAGACCAATTAAGCAGAAACCTTCTGGACCCACACGAGTGGCAGCTCAACAAAAGTACCTTCACCCTAATAACTCAGAAATGGGGAACCCTGAAGGTTGGCCTCTTTGCCTCCCCCACCAACCATTAGCTCAACAAATTCTGCACCAGGGCGCATCACTGCATGGCTTGGAAAGTGGATGCCCTCTCCTCCTGGATCAACCTCTCTCTCTGTCTATGCCTTTCCTCCTCTACTCATCCCCAGGGGTACTGCTCAAAATAAGGGAGGAAAAAACAAGGACCATTCTTATAGCTCCAGACTGGCCCGACAGCACTGGTACCCCTTGCTGCGCAGCCTGTCCTCACTGCCTCCATGGCATCTTTCTCCGATTCCAAACCTAACCCAGAGGGAAGGGGAATCCATGCATCCCCAATTGCAGACACTCAGTTTGGCAGCTTGGCTTATTCCCTAACCTCGAACCCTCAGTAAACAGGTTCTGGATGGTATCTGTGAGACCAGATGCCCTAGCACCAGAAAGCCTTATGCAGATAAATGGAAAAGGTTCTGCACCTGGATCCAGGCTAAGGGAGCCAATACGGCACAGCCATCCATCCCTCTCATCCTGGATTACCTAGCTGACCTACTACACAGTGATCTCTCTTCTTCCTCTATAAAAATTCATGCCTCTGCTCTTTCTGCCCCTTTTCCCACTGAGCAGACCCTTTTCTCACACCCTTGGATCAAGCAGTTCCTCTGAGGGGCTAGTAACTTGAGGCCATCCAGAAGGGCACCAACACCAGCTTGGCACCTTAACTTTGTCTTGGAAAAGCTCACCCTGCCTTCTTTCGAACCTACTTCTTCTGCAGAGCTAAAATTTCTATCCTGGAAGACCGCCTTCCCTCTGGCCATCACTTCAGCCAGAAGGGTCTCTGGGCTGCAAGCACTCTTGGCTGTGGAGCCCTTCATCATCTTCCATGCAGACCAGGTATCCCTCAGAACTAACCCATCCTTCATGCCCACGGTGGTGTCCAGTGTTGCTCTCAACCAATCCATTCACTTGCCCACCTTCTTTCCTAATTCCCAGAACAAGGGGAAAGGATACTTCACTCTCTAGATGTGCACAGACAGCTCCGATATCTGGACAGGACTAAATCCTTCAGAAAGTCTGATCAATTGCTGGTTAGCTTTGCTTCAGGGGCAGAAGGCAAAGCCATCACCAAGCAAACCATTTCCAAATGGATAGCACACTGCACCTATTTCTGCTACAAACAGCATGGTAAGCCTTCCCCCCAAGGGGGTCAGGACACACTCCACCAGAGCAGCCTCCAAGTCTGCAGCTTTCCTCAGAGGAGTCCCCACCAGGGACATCCTGGAGGCTGCCACCTGGACATCGCTTTACACTTTTTACCAAGCATTACCACCTGCCTCTCTCCCCTCCAAATCCAGGACAGGGTTTGCCTCTGCAGTCTTGCAGGGCATCCTGGCCAGCCCCTAGTTTCCTTGACTGCCTCCACCCATTTCCTCAGCTTTGGGAATCTACCCAAATGTAATGACTGCAACAGTGAAAGACGAAGAACATAGTACCTTTGTGTACACTTAACATAAATGTAGATGTTCGTGTGTATTCACTGTTGCAGTCCTGGTTTCCCTCCCTGGTATTTGTTTTTCACTGGTGGGGTTCTTCCACAAGAACCTGGGTTACTTTAGGAGCTCCTGACAGGTTAGGGCAAGAAAAAACTGATGATGTGGCGTCCAGCTGCCTTACTTTATACCACTGATGACCTGACATCAGTCCTCAAGTGACAGCAACCGACGCAGAAGTACTAAATCTCTGGTATTCGGGCCGGCTGAGGGCTACCCTGGCAGGGATAACCCAAATGTGATGACTCCAACATTGAGTACACTCGAACATCTACATTTATGGTAAGTGTACACAACTGTGTTTCTGGTTTACTCTTCAATTAAGGCCCATCTTTCTGTCTGCCATTAATGTCTGCTTACTTGTTGATCCTCCTCTCATGTCCAGGATGGAAGTCCTTTATTTATTTATTTTTTTTTGTGGGGAGTCCTACACCTTGAGCAACATAGGAAGCCTATTCCTCCTCCCTTATATCTCCACTTTGTTGGAAAAACTGACTTTGCCCACTTTCGAGCCAGCAGCTTCTGCCACTTTAAAATAATGTGCCTTAAAGACTGTCCTTCTGCTGACTTTTACTTTTGCCTGCAGGCTGTCATGCATATTCCATGCTTTCTCATTTTCCATGAGGACAGGATGACTTTCAGGGCCAGTCAGTCATTCATGCCTAAGGTGTAGAGAATAACATGTCCTTTATCCTTGCCATGCATCTGACAACATTTTTCCTTAATCGTCAAATAAAGGGGGGAGAGAGTTATCCACTCACTAGATGTTCACAGGCAGCTATGAATTTTACTTGTACAAAACAAAAATGGTTTGAAACACTGACCCAACTTTTCATCTCATTCTTTGAATCAAAACTGGGACATCTGGTTTCTAAGCAAACCATTGCATCTTGGATATTTAAGGCTATTTTTTCTGTTGCAAATATGGGAGAGCATAGCTTTCCTGCCCAAGAGCACATTCCATAAGTTAGTGGCCTCCTCTGGGGCATTCCACAAGAGTGTAGATGCAAGGTCCACCTTTGAAGCGGCCACCTCATCCTCTGTGCACACCTTCGCCAGACATTTACAAGAATGTTGCCTTTTCAAGATCCATTGCTGCCTTTGCTAATTCTGTCCTGTCTGCTGTCCTAGACAGCTCATCCTCCCTTTAGCCAACCTCTCTCTTCTCTACCTCCGACAGCTTTGGGAGTCACCCATATGTTAAGAATACAACAACGATATTGATCATGCCATATTGCAGTTGTGTAAGAAACTACCATAACACTAGATCTCCTACTGATCACTGTTGCATATTCCTTCCCCTCTTCTTTCTCTACTCTTATTTTTCTCTCTCCCTCTGCTGTAAGCTATCACCTAATAAGACTACTTTCAGGGGAATTCGTTTGCCTTTTCGAGCTATACCCCTCCTAGCTGACCACATTCCTCTTTCACTAGTTTTCAGGCCACTGGCTAGGAGATGTTCTAAGGTACTGACACACATGTCCTCCTATATACCCCAGTGCATAAGAGCTGTGGTCACGTGTCCAACGTATGCCCTTGGGAAGGTAGAGCTTTAGTACCCTGGCCAAACAGCAGATAAAACTCCTGGATGTTAAGAATACTGCAAAAGTGATGGGTAGCACATCAGCTGTTATGGTAAGATGTCGTCCTATTCCAGTGTTGCAGTATTCTACATGTGGACGGACTCTTCTTCCTCTCCGGTTTTACCGGCCAGGTTTCCAACGATTTTCAGTCCCTCTACATGCGTCGGATGTTTGACGTGGCAGCTGGAATGTGGGCCTTAAAAGTGACATCTGCACGCACCAACCCTCAGAACTTTTCAGCCACCAGTCGTACACCAGGTGCTCCTGCTTCTCACAGTCGTCAGATCGCAAAAGACTCAGTTAAGTACCCCATTGGGGATTCTTTCAGTCCTATTTGTTGTTTATTATAGTCTGTTAATGTTATCCGGTAAGTGCAAGTGCGGTCGGTAGATTCCCCACAAAGACTTGCATGGCCAGTGTCTCTTTGTCTAGGTAGGGAACACGACCATGAGAACTTTGCCATTTGCCGTTTGTCCCGAAGACCTTGCACTGCCGTTTCCAAGCCCTAAACCTGTACTTAGAAAATCAAAGCTTGAAACAGCGTTAGGAATGGAGGCCGTGCCCGATGCCCCATCCACTGCGCCTCTGTCTGCCGTACCTCAGTCTGTAGCCGACGTTAACTTGACCGAGGATCCGGCATCCGCCGATACAGATGTAGCAGGTAGCTGCGAGGAAGCTGCAAAATCTTGAGTGGACGACACATCCACAGAGGGTTTTACCGGCACCTTCTCTAGACATTGGGGGAGGGGCGGGACCAGCTTTTGGTTGGAGTTCTCCAGGCGTCGCCTCTGCTCTTGCAATCAGTGACCCTCGGTCTATTCCTAGCCAGACTCTCCGGCTAGGCCCTTGATGGAAAAACAGAAGAAAAGACACCTTATTCCTACCTCTAAAAGCATGCCAGATTGGCAGGCCTTCAGCCAGAGCTTATTCAGTTCCTTTATGGCCCTTAGGCCTTCAGCAGAACCCGCTGCTACTGCTTCTCCCCTCCTTAGTCACAGACCTCCATCCCAGGAAAGGAGGGTAGAGCAGCTTGAAGAAGAGGGATTATCTGACTCCTGAAGATTCTCTTTCCTACTCATCCCAGATCTCTGCTGCCTACTACTACAATCCTCCCAGCTGATGAAGACAGCAAGACCATGGAGAGGTTGGGAAAGAAAATCTATACTTCGGCCACCGTCTCTTTCAGAGCTACTAACTACCAAACGCATGTAACCAAATACTCTTCAGACAAAACCTCTTAAGAGTTAGAAGACTTCCCTGACTATGCAGCCAAAGCCTCCCTGTCTTCTCTGATGGCTTTCTTCTCTCAAGTGAATAGACAGTCAGTGAGGTGTAGCTATGATGCAGCTGAAGCCTCAGCCAAGTCAGCTGCATCAGCTTCAGTGTTAAGGAGATGCTCATGGCTACGACTACAGCCTCTCCCAGAGGATTTCAGAGCCAAACTCCTTAACACACCTTTGAACCACTCAGCACTTTTTGGTGAAAGTGGCTGACCTTTTCAAATCCTTAAAACAGAAAGGTAAAGAATTATAGTACTTGAAACGTATTCTGGTCTCCCCTGTTGCCAAATTCCTGAGGAACTACCCGTCCAAGACCCAGTTTATCAGGAAATCCTCCAGACCTGCTGCTCCATGGTCTAGAAGACCCACTAGAAGACAGCCGCTTCTGTCTAGGCCAGCTCAGACATCCAGCCAAAGGCCTCCCTTTCTTGATAGGGCAGGTGGTGTCTGACTGCCTGCCAAAATTTCAGCCCCCACCCCTCTTTCTGCCTGCCTCTCTCAATGTCTCCCTGCATGGTCACTCATTACCACAGACAAATGGGTCCTGTGCATCGTACAGGATGGCTACTTCATGTCTTGGATCACTTCCCCATCAAGGATAGGCATCCCACAGCCACCCATCCAGTCAACTTCCCCTCGTTCATCGGGTGCTACAAAACCTACTTCTTCAGGGCACCATAGTGCTAGTTCCAGCACAACCAAAAAGAAAAGGATTCTATTCCATAATCTTTTTGGTACCCAGGAAGGAAGATCCATGGAGGCCAGTTCTAGACCTCTCTCGCCTCAGCCCCTTCCTAAAGGTCCTTACCTTCAGGATGCTGTCCCTACCCACTCTCTTTCACAAATGGTTCATGGTAACCCTGGACAGAAATTATGCTTGCCTTCATATACCTGTAAAGCCCACCTTCTGGAAATACCTGAGGTTTGTGGCGGGCCCTTATCACTCTCAGTTCTGTGCCATGCCCTTTGGGCTTTTTACTGCAACCAGGATAATCACCAAATGCCCCGCTCCAGTCATCGCCTACTGCAGGGAAAAGGGAATTCAGATATTCCCTTACCTAGACAACCTCCTAGTCCAGGCAAAAGACAGGGAAACTCTTCTAAGCCATTCCCAGGACCTTCTGGTTATTCTCCAGTCTCTATGGTTCTTGATAAATTTCCCAAAGTCCCTGCTCACCCCTGCACAGGATATTGTCTTCCTGGGTTGCAGAATCAGAACAGACCTCATGAACTGTTTTCTTCTAGCTGAAAAGGTGGTATCCCTTCAGAACCACCTCAGTTCTGCTGTACAGTCAACAGAACTGACTACAAGGCAATTTCTCAGACTTTTAGGCTACATGGCAGCTACCATCCCCATGTTGCCCCTAGCAAGGATGCACATGAGGAAATTTCAGTGGTCCCTTCGGTCAGTGTGGACCCAGCACTCCCACCCACTGAAGTTCAGGATCCCGTTGCTCCCCTGCCTACATCAGGAGCCGAGATGGGTGGCTCAGGTAGTCCAAAACCCAGGTCTGCCTCTGCAACCACCCTCTCAGTCCCATACCATGTACACAGAAGCCTCAGACCTGGGCTGTAGAGAGACTCTGGGGACAAAGAAGATAAGGTTTGGGGAACAGGGATGGTACCTTGTGGACAGACAGACTCAGACAAGACCACATAAAAGTGAGAGAAATTAGGGCCATTTTTCTGGCTCTACGAGCCTTCCAGTCATACCCTACAGCAGGGCCCTCTAAAGATATTCACAGACAACACCACAGTCCTGTGGTATCTCAGCAAGCAGGGAGGGACCACATCCTTCCTTCTGTGCAGACTAGCTCTGCAGGTGTGGGAACTGGCTACCACATAGGGGATCACCCTCCAGGAAGCCTACATCCCTTCCCTGCACACAACAACCAGGCAGATTACCTAAGCAGAACCACCTTTAAACAATCACGAGTGGATGCTACAAAAAGATGTTTTCCTGAATGTGGTCCATAAGTGGGGTATTCCAGACATAGACCTGTTTGCCTCCTCCATAAACAGGCAGCTTTCTGACTACTGCACCAGGACACCGGACCCCAAGGCATTAGCAACAGATACCTTCTCTATGACCTGAAAGGGGAAATTCCTGTTTGCATTTCCCCCCTTCCCACTGATACAAAGGGTCCTGCTGAAAATTCACCAGGACTCACCCAAAATCTTGTTGGTGACCCCCTACTGGCCAAGACAGCATTGGTTCCCTCTTTTTCACCTGTCCAAGGGCAGTCACCACAAGTTACCCCCTTCAATGGACCTGCTCACAAAGGAGACGACTCAGATACACCCACAGTGGAAATCCTTGCACCTCACCCTATGGCTAATAGGATTCTGATCCCATTCAGACACTATACATCGAGGAGGTGCTCACTGTCCTGCAGGAGGCCAGGAAACATAAGACAAGGAAATCCTCTCTCTCTAAATGGAAAAAAGTTTTCCATTTGATGTCTCAAAAGGCAGTTGGACTCTCTGTAAACAATATTCCTCTAATCCAGTCTTACCTCTGTGAACTTGTGCAGATAGGTCTGTCATACTCATTTGTGAAAGCACATTTACCTACTATCTCTGCCTGCCTTCCTCTGAAGCTAATATATATATATATATATATATATATATATATTTTTTTTTTTTTTTTTTTTTATTTAAAACGAGTTTGTTTGCTACTTCTACTACTTTTGTCTGATCTGATTAATATGCAGTGAATAACTAGAAATATAGGGACTGAAAATCTTCCAAACACAAAACAGGTGCCTGTAGAACCCTTGCACGGCCAAGCAGGAAATGTTCAAAAAACAAAAGAGCCAGCAAGTGTTGGCAAATGCCACATCCAAAACTAATAATTTATTCCCATAGGGAGGAAAAATCCCCCTATGTCTCTGATATTGTCAGAACAAAAAACAAGATCATCAAACCGGTTTCGGCTCCTCAGAGCCTTCTTCAGTGAAATACAGACAGTAAAAAGTCAAAGTATCAATACACATCCATATATATGGTTAAACCACACATAAAGACCAATCAGAGAAAAGCATTCACAATTGGTCGCTAAGGCCAGGTGAAAACAAGGCTCCAAGTTTTATAATCCATTTTCTCTCCTTGGAGCTGAGTAATTCATGCCAATATTGTTTATCTTTACATCTCCCCTTAATACAATCAATAATAACAAATTTAAAAGAGGCTGATGCATGTTTTAAACTGTGTTTGTATAGTGCATTGCTGATGCGTTTATTTTTCATATCACTCAAATGTTCACAAATTCTAAGACGAAAGGCCCTAGAGGTCTGTCCAACATAGAAAGCAGAACAGTTGCAGGTCACCAAATAGATGACCCACTCCGTGTTACAGTTAGCCCAAAATTTTATGTCAAAGACCTCTGAGGTGTTTCTACTACTAAATTCCCTAGTATGTGAAACACGAGTGCAAAAAGAACAATGTCCACAGGGAATACACCCAACAATGGGTTTGCCTGTAAGGGACAACTGGGTGGAAGCAGAAGAATCAAAACCAACCCTCTTATAGTGACTAAATTTAGAGCAAATAGTCTGTCCCCTTCTGAATGAAAAAGAACATCTCTCTGGAAGAAAAGAGTTCAATTTCTGATAAGCTTTGAGCACATTCCAATGTCTATGTATGATATTCTTGAAGCCCTGTGTGTTTCGTCCATAGGTAGTCACCAGACGCAAGGGCTGTGAATTCAAATTTTTGTTCTTGTCTCTGTATGATAATAGATCCTGTCTATTTATGTTGGAAGCCCATCTTTTGGCTACATGCACAGTGCCTGGACGATAACCCCTCCTGATGAATCTGTGAGTCAGATCATCCCGGGCCTCAACAAAAGACTGTTGGCTAGAACAAATTCTTCTGGCTCTTAAGAACTGAGATTTGGGTATATTCTGGATGATATGTTGTGGGTGGAAGCTGGTAGCATGTAATAGAGTTGAATTCTGGAAATTTCCTGAACATCCTGGTTGACAAAGTATTGTCCTCATTTCTGATAATTTCAACATCAAGAAATACTATCCTAGATGTATGACAGGTCAGCTTAAATTCAATCCCCCATATATTATTATTGAGATATTCAAGAAACTCCATGAGGTAGTGTTCATCAGCTTTCCACACCAACCAACAATCCTCCAGATAACGACGCCAAATGTCCATCTCACACATATAGATGTTATGATTATGATCATAAATCGTGATTTCTTCTATATATGCCATAAAAAGATCTGCATATATGGGTGCAAAAGATGCACCCATAGCAGTACCTTTAGTTTGCCAGTAACATTGATTTTGATAGTAAAAAACATTACTGGTCAAAACATGTTCTGTAAGACATACTAGAAATGTATTGAATCCAGATTGATATAAACCTGATCTAGCCAACCAATAGTCCAATGCTTGTAAGCCTGCCCAGTGTGGAATATTGGTGTAAAGAGAGGTAATGTCCAAAGTGCACAATAGCCAATGCGATTCAAGTTGGGTGTTATTAATAATGTCCAAAAATTAAGTGGTATCTTGAATTCTAGCTCTGATAAATCCCAATAATGGTTTTAAATATTGGGTTAGATATTCAGACAATGGTTCGGTGAGAGACCCATGTCCAGAGACAATGGGTCGACCTGGTGGATTGGTAGCATGTTTATGGATCTTAGGTAACAAGTATAGGTATTGTTTCTTGGGTGAGACAACCACTAATTGTTCTTTTATAGATTGTGTGATGATACCCTCCTCCACCACCTCAGTCAAGAACTGACCAATTTGACGCTGAAAATGAGGTGAGGGATCCAGAGGCATCTGCCTATAATATTCTTGGTCACCCAATTGCCTCATAGCCTCCTTGTCATATAAGCAACCTTGTCCAATACCACCACTGCTCCACCCTTATCAGCTTGAATAATAACCACATCTTTATTGTTGATAAGCTCATCCAAACTATGTACTTCATCAGTGGACAAATTGTTGTAAGAAATGGGAAAATCCCTAAGATGACAATGTATGTCCTGTAGGACATTTTTCTGAAACACCCCCACTAAATGTGTCATCGGTGGATTAAATGTAGATTTTTTTTAAACTTGAAATCATGAGATGTGTCACAAACATTATTATCAAAAAACACTTTCAAATTCAAAATTCGACAAAAATTTACCACATCCTGAGCCAAAGATTGTTCAGAGACAAAGAACCCAGGGACAAAATTAAGCCCTTTATTTAATAACTTGAGTTGTGCATTAGTTAATTCAACAGAAGAAATATTATGGGCATTGAAATTAGAAATTAATGTTGTCATAATTTTCAGAAGTGCCTCCAGACTCTGTTTGGATGTTTCTTTTCTTATGCTTCCGCCCCCCTCGTCTGTATCTAAATTGGGAGGGTGTGATGAGTTAACCCTTTTGGCCTTGGGTAACCCCTCTCTAGAATGTTCATCAAGTTCACCTTCTGTGTTGGAAGAGGTATCCTCACCAGAGGTACCACTAGAAAAAACAAAATTTTTCTTAAGTATGGACTTGGGCCTCTTTCTTTTGGGAGTAGATGACCTCTTATCATGCTTATTGTCATCTCTAGGTAATCTGAAAGAAACATTTTTAGATGTATCAAAGGGTTTACCCCTTTCGTAGTCACCTATATCCCTAAGGAATTTTTTGAGTTTCCTGTCCTTTAAAATGGTTTCCATTTTGGACAAATCAGTAGTAAGTTTTTTAACCTGTGTCATAAAAGAATCACAAGTTTCGAACTTATTTGCCTCCAAACAGACAGTTTCCAGATCTTTAACACCTTTCTGCACCTTACGTTCATAAAAGTTGGCCAGAGCATCCACAAATTTAGAAGAGGCCAGTTGTTGAATATGGCCCCAATCCTCAATCAGGTGGTCATCAATATTAGAAACCAGAGGTTGTACCTTGACCCTAAGGCCCCGTGGAGTGATATGTTTCTGCTGATATGCTTTAAATAGACGTAGATGCCACACATTAGTCCTAACCATCTTAATATTCTTTCCCAATCTGGTGAAAAATACATCACACTGTGTGTCCAAATCAGATCCAATAGCCTCAGAGGTGGATGATAATCCATGTCTGTCTATACCAAACACAGATAAATCATCCATATCAGATGATAAACCCTGTATAATAGGTGAAAGTGCCATATTCTGAACCTCAAGACCAAACCCAACCAAACCAATTAGAATATATCATGCGATGAAAACAAAAATATCACTCAATGAAAAAAATCTTACTAATGACACACTGATATACAAACTGACACAGAAAATGATGTATCCTGTATTATAAGGCCTGTACAATTCAGATATTGCCTAGGCAAAAGTCCCACGAAACATCAAAATTGTCCAAAACAAGACCATTATACACCTAAATACCAATAAATGTAACTTGGTACTGTGTATAAGTCTTATGGATCAATAATCAACTATTTTAACCAATACAATAAAACAGCCCAGACGACCTAACAGCACCACTGGAGTCGTCCCACTGCGTATTGGTATAAATAGGCCCAAAGATACAATATATAGTATAATCATGTGCTCTTAAAAACCAACTATAGAGCACCGTCAATCCTCATGGAGTATAAGGCACAATAAAAATATCTTTGTACATTGGCCATGAACCACCTGGTATAATAAAATAATTCCAAAAATTATCACCAATTTAGTGTCAGTGGTAATCAGCAGTGCCAATATTCCATAACACACCCGCAGATGTATTACTAAAATGGTGTGGTTGGGTCCAAAAATCCTGTAGGTCAAAAATAGTAATAAAAATTAAAATAACACCTTGTATCTGCAATGGACCACAATGTAGCTGCCTAGAACAGAAATAGTATATATCACCAAATGGTAAAAACTCTGTTAGGCCCAAAAAATGTGTTCACATCAACCTCTCATCTGTTGCCAGCAAAATTATTATAAAGATAAAAATGGCAAACAGCTTTGACAAAACCTAACTATTGTAAAGATAGTAATACACTATCAGTCAAACCAAGAGCAACAAGCTCATATATACCAAAAGTTATGGACATTCACTCACACAGAGCCGTAAATATCGTCTCCATTAAGAAAACTTAAATATTGGAGCAAATGAATGAAATTCACAAAATGGAACCATATCCCAAAACCATTCCAAAAAGCGTGAAAAAAACGCCATCAACATTAACAAGAAGATCAGACAAAAGTCCGATCTATATATGAATAACAATCTGTATGTGTCAACCCCACATCATATTCAAAAAGAACCATATAAATACAGAAATACAAAATATGTTAAAAAAACTTAGCAATAATGATTAAACAATAGAATAATCAACAGAAAATGAGCAACAAGCTCCCCTAAACATCACTAATTTAAGTATCAACTCACATATTAAAGATAGCCCAAAATATGAATGATATCCCTATTTTGGGCACCTGAACCATACAAATCGAATATACATTAAGTCCACTTAAAAAAGGGAAAACGCTGGCAATATTAGCAAATAAATCAAAAAGTATAGCTGCGTACAAGAACTATAACGTAACCATGCCACATTAAGCTTATGCAACACTAGATAAACAATTTATTAATCAAAAGAAGGTGAGCAACAAGCTCACCTGAACATACCTATGTATGTATTAACACGTGTATCAGAAATGTCCAACAATCCAAATAGTGTCACTATTTTGGGAGCCTAGACCATACAAAACAGATATACATTAAGTCCGCTTTTAAAAAAACGGGCACAAAACAAGTCCAAGCTAGCGTTGATGCAAGAAACTCCTCCAAAACGCTAGCGATGGTCGCAAATGGACCAAACAAGAAGTATGGCTACGTAAATATACAGAGCGTAACAAAGGATTCAGACAATAGTCCGATGCATATGTGAATAGTCATCTGTATGTATCAATCCCACATCATATTCAAAAAGAATCATGTAAATACAATAATACAAGATTATATTAAAAAACTTGACAAAAATGATTAAGCAATAGATTAATCAACAAAAAGTGAGATACAAGCTCCCCTGAACATAACTGATATATGTATCAACTCACACTGAAAGATAGCCCAAAATGTGAAAGAGATCACTATTTTAAGCACCTAAACCGTACAAACTACATGTACATTAAGTCCGCTTAAGAAACGGACACCAAACAATTCAAAACTAGCGTTAAGAAAAAACGCTAGCAATATTGACAAAATAAATCAAAAAATATAACTACGTACATATATTATAGTGTGGCCAAGCCACATATGACTTGTGCAACAATAGATAAACAATTTATTAGTCACAAAAAAGGTGAGCAACAAGCTCGCCTAAACATACCTTATGTATGTGTCAACACATATATCAGAAATGTCCAACCATCCAAATAATGTCACTATTCTGGGAGCCTAGACCATACAAAACAGATATACATTAAGTCCGCTTTGAAAAACGGGCACAAAATAAGTCCAAGCTAGTGTTGATACAAGAAGCTCCTCCGAAACGCTAGCAATGTTCGCAAATGGATCAGACAGGAAGTAAGGTTACGTAAATATACAAAGCGTAACCGTACAGCATTTGAACAGCAATCTGCCAGAAGTCCACTCCTCCGATACTCTAATGTTCATAAGAATGTGACATTAAAGGTATAGAAACAAAATATGTAAGTCTGATACAATGACAAAAAATTGCTGATAACTCAATGGTAATAAAACTTTCATAAATTGCGCATCAGCCAACAACGGTTCACAGCAACTGGAAAAGGACAGTCCAAACACAAAACAGGTGCCTGTAGAACCCTTGCACGGCCAAGCAGGAAATGTTGAAAAAACAAAAGAGCCAGCAAGTGTTGGCAAATGCCACATCCAAAACTAATAATTTATTCCCATAGGGAGGAAAAATCCCCCTATGTTTCTGATATTGTCAGAACAAAAAACAAGATCTATTATCATACAGAGACAAGAACAAAAATTTGAATTCACAGCCCTTGCGTCTGGTGACCTACCTATGGACGAAACACACAGGGCTTTAAGAATATCATACATAGACATTGGAATGTGCTCAAAGCTGATCAGAAATTGAACTCTTTTCTTCCAGAGAGATGTTCTTTTTCATTCAGAAGGGGACAGACTATTGGCTCTAAATTTCGTCACTATAAGAGGGTTGGTTTTGATTCTTCTGCTTCCACCCAGTTGTCCCTTATAGGCAAACCCATTGTTGGGTGTATTCCCTGTGGACATTGTTCTTTTTGCACTCGTGTTTCACATACTAGGGAATTTAGTAGTAGAAACACCTCAGAGGTCTTTGACATTAAATTTTGGGCTAACTGTAACACTGTGTGGGTCATCTATTTGGTGACCTGCAACTGTTCTGCTTTCTATGTTGGACAGACCTCTAGGGCCTTTCGTCTTAGAATTTGTGAACATTTGAGTGATATTAAAAATAAACGCATCAGCAATGCACTATACAAACACAGTTTAAAACATGCATCAGCCTCTTTTAAATTTGTTATTATTGATTTGTATTAAGGGGAGATGTAAAGATAAACAATATTGGCATGAATTACTCAGCTCCAAGGAGAGAAAATGGATTATAAAACTTGGAGCCTTGTTTTCACCTGGCATTAACGACCAATTGTGAATGCTTTTCTCTGATTGGTCTTTGTGTGGTTTAACCATATATACGGATGTGTATTGATACTTTGACTTTTTATTGTCTATTTCACTGAAGAAGGCTCTGAGGAGCCGAAACCGGTTTGATGATCTTGTTTTGTGTTCTGACAATATCAGAGACATAGGGGGATTTTTCCTCCCTATGGGAATAAATTATTAGTTTTGGATGTGGCATTTGCCAACACTTGCTTGCTCTTTTGTTTTTTTATTGAAAATCTTCCACACGGAGAAGTTTCTTACACTGTTTTGTTTTAATATAACACCTACGTTATGACTAGCAAAACAGGGTCATTGCTGTAGTATACCACTCTGCTCTCTTTATCTAGAGCACTCAGATTTATTGCTGTAAAATGGTAATGGGCTGGGAGATGGGACTTTCCTCACAGTAGTAAGGTTAGTGCTCAACCTTTTCTTCCAGGGACCCCTCCTCTGTAGGCCTCCAGAAGATGTGGAGTTAAAAGAAGAGTCTTTGTCCATAGTCCATCTGTTTTGTACTTTGACAGTGCAAGTTGCTGCTATTTTAGCTGCAAGTAATCTGACTTCCTGGGCTAGAAGGAGTTCAGTCATAGGCTGAAGATTTCATGAAGGTTTGGAAACTATTGCAGTGATTTTACTCATACAACTATTAATTCCAGATACTAATAAAATGGTTGGCCCATTTTCTGCAATATTATGTAAATATAACAAAATACTACCCCTGCCATTCATTGTCTGATAGTATTTTGAGGGAATATTGATTACATTTAAAAATTATATTGAGGGACTGAAGCAGGTGGAGTGAGGACTACCACCCAAAATGCAGGCAGGCACTCTTCATTTCTTCTCACCCGTAAACAGTTTGTTACTTAGCTACATTTTCTAGTAAAGTGCATCTGCTAGTCCTATACAAGTGCTTCTGCCTTCAAAATTCAAATTTGTATGCCATTTTATCAGTATTGATTCAGAGGAGTGTTTGTCTTCATAATCAATTGAAGTAGACAGACAACACAGTCACCTTCATTTTTAAAGCAAAATTCATCACAGAGTACGTGTCTGTTCAGAATTACCTGTGCATGCTTCTGTAATGCAGTGTAGATGTGATATCCTTTTCCAAGTGCTGGTGTTACTTTGAGGACGGCTGTCATCAAGCAGACATCAGACACATCTGTGCTCTCAGTGGAATCCATTGGGTGAGAGCATTTTATTGTAGAAGACCCTAGCCCCTTCCCTGATGGGGATGTGCATACTTGCATCACTGCAGGGGCTACCAGTGCTTAACTCTACCATGTCTGTACAAGCAGGACTAGGAGCTACCATCACCAACTTGGGCAACTATAATGCATATCCTTCCTACTTTTGAAACTTTTGTCCCTCAGCACCAGGGCAGCAGGCATAGATGACTGGGGGCAACCGCCTTTCTCCTCAGAATATGCACCAACCATCCTCTCTGTTAACATGATCAGTTGCCTGGACCACTAAATGAGTCCAGGTCACCTGGGGAGTAGATTAGAGCTTTATTCTGAGCACCAGTGTGCTGGAATTTGTTTTTTTAGGAACTTAATCCATTTATTCTTTCTGTACCTCTTTGTTTTGCATGTAGGATGCAATGTTTGCGTGCTTCATATTGGTCATAGTTCTGTCTATATCCCATGTGTGTTTCATAAAGTCCAGTAAAAATAACTATGACAGTAGTGCATGCAGACGTTTAACAAAATTATATTTAAAGTTCTATATTCCATGTTTGCTGAAGGGATTAGTGATGCTTACGAACATTGTTGGAAGTAGTTGCTGTCAGCTTGCATTTAGTTCAGTGTCTTAGAGAGAGATCTAAATCTTTTCTGTATTTTATTTCTATTTTTCTCTGTCTTTTTGTGGTTCTAGGAGGTGGCAGATAATCAGATAGACTCTGGAGACCTAATGGAGTGCCTCATCCGTAACAAGTACCAGAAGGAGATGAATGAGAAGTGTGCAAGTGGAGTCACTCACTTTCAGCTGGTGAGGAGAAACTATCAACACTACTTTTTTTTTCTGTGAATGACTTCTTACCATCACAGTTATATCTATAAATACAATTAGTTTCATTATTTATGTGAAACAGAATTTTATCATGTTTGAAGTTAGATGGTTCTTTTTTAACATGTATTCGTAGGGAAAATGACAAATGCAGCATAAGTAGAATGGTGTGTCAGAATGCTGTTTGCAGTCAGTGACGCACTGTGCATGCGATTTATCCATAATAGAACATTGACTTAAGCTTATGCGGATTGAAGACATGAAGTGGTTTTATTGGATCATTTGAGGAAAGAAGACCCATCCATATACTGATGTGTACTGCTTTGTAAAACGTGAGTTTGGATTTGGAAATGAACATATAGATATTCAAGGCAATCTGCGACTACATCCTTGTTAATTTGACCATCATTCCAACAAATAGGTTTGCAGGGGCAGCGTACACTAGTATTTTATTCTGTGAAGTCTTCCAGTATAAGTAGTTGTCATCATTGATTATTAGTAAGGAATCTGAGTGTTCCCTCAGTCACGTCAGTTCCTAATGTTCAGTGGATTTTAATTTGCACGTCTTAGTTTGTAGGTTTCATGACTTTGAATTGAGGGTTTTTTTTCTTCATCAGAAGTGTATAGGCCATTACCCTTTCCTCCTCATCCCCACACTGTCATTCTCATGGTGGAAAGACCCTTCAAAGGTCTTTATGACATCATCTGTAGGGGATTTTAATAGATTTATGCTCTAGTCATCCTTGAGCTGTTTTCCATGACATTAAGTTGACTTTTTCTTTCACCTTGCCGCACCTATAGTGCCTTTTTTAGGCAAGGTTCAAATGACAAATTCACCACCGTAACAGGAACAGGCAAGCAAAAACTAAGGGTGATGCTACTCAATGCTAGAAGTCTAAATCTCAAAATGCACTCACTCGAGGCACTCCTTAAAATGGAGAACATTGAAATCTGTGCAGTGACTGAGACCTGGTTCAATGTTCCAGAGAGCACCCTTGCACTTCAAGGCTATAACTCGTACCACACTTTTCGGCCATGTAACCTGGACCGGAACACCAAAGGCGGCGGTGTGTCCATATTCATTAAGGATATCCACACCTCCAGGCTAGTTGTTCAGCATAATGCAGCCAAGGTTATTCTAGTGCAACTAACTCTGGGCAAAACTGCAATCCAAATTGTAGCTTGCTACAGATCACCCACCATGCCCCAGGATTCCCACTCCTCTTTTCTTGATGTACTGGAAAATATTAGGGTTCAACCAAACAGCCTAATAATGGGCGATTTCAACTACCCCACCATTAACTGGGAAAACTACTCGTGTATCAACTCCTTCAATCAACGCTTTCTGGAATTCATAAACTCCAATGCCCTGGATCAACTTATCCACACCCCCACCAGGGGCAACAGTATCCTAGATCTAGTCATTACCAACATGAGTGACCGGTGTGCCACACCTGAAGTCAACGCCTCATTGGTCCGATCTGACCATAAGCTAATTACCCTAGATATCCACATCCTGTCCCCATTAAGGAAACCATGGTATAACATTTTTCCAAAGCCAACTTCATGCTTCTTAAGACAGAAGTGGTGAACTTCATGACACCCATGCAGATGGACAATACAGTTATGACTGAATCCTACACAATTGCACTTTATAAGCACTTACATGAGTGCATGGATCGTGCTATCCCAAACAGAGCCAAGACACTATCCTCTAAAAAAAAGGAAGCCAATCTGGTGGTCCCCTGCCATAAAACTGTACAACAGAAGGAAGAAACTGTTGCAAAAGAGAGTAAAATCCCACGAGTGGAGGAGCTCCAGAAGCTGCGATCCCTGATAAAATCCTCCAAAGCTAGTTACGAAAACAAAATCACCACTGATTCTAAAGACAACCACAAAGCATTCTATAGCTATGTCAAGAATCTCAATGGCAACACTCAGATCTCCTCTGAGTTACAGTGCAATGGCACTAAATATACAAACCCAACTGATATTGCCATCATCCTGGCAGATAGGTTCAGTGCTAACTTTACCCTCCCTCTCACCCCCTAAAGAGCCCATCTCTATACCGGAAGAATGCAAAGTTCCTGTAATCACAGCCACACAGGTAAAAACCACACTCTCCAAAGCCAAGAACACATCATCCATGGGACCAGACAACATCCCAGGCTGCGTTCTACATGAACTACAGAACGAACTGGCACCCCACCTAAGTACCATGTTCAGTCATAGCCTCACCTCAGGCTTTGTGCCTGCTGAATGGCGCACAGCAACGGTTATTCCCACTCCACAGGGGAGAGCCACCACGGACCCCGGGAACTACCGCCCCATTACCCTGACGAGCCTGGTCTGCATGTCCATAGAATGTATCATCATGGAACTTATAAACAAAGACATTGGTAATCTCCAAACTCTGGACCCCACCCAGTTTGGGTTTGTAAAAGGCAGATCATGTCTCCTAAACTTGATAGACTTCTTTGAAGCAGTCACCAAAGCCGTAGACAAGGGTGAGGTGGTTCACACAGCCTGTCTAGATCTTGCCAAGGCTTTTGACACTATCCCCCACTTTGGAATTATAGGTAAACTCACTAAACTAGGTATAAATCCCTATGTCACAAGATGTGTTGCCAACTGGCTCACTGACAGAACCCACACTGTGAAAGTAGCAGTCTCCAAACCTGATTTCAGACCAGTGACAAGTGGAGTACCACAGGGTTCAGTCCTGGGTCCTCTCCTGTTTGGTATCTACTTCTCTGAAGTACAGGCTAACACAGAAGGTCTTTGGCTAACGAAGTTCGCAGATGACTGCAGACTAAGAGCCAAAATCGAAACTCCTAACAATGTGGATATCCTACAAAAGGGCCTCACTGCGATAGATGCCTGGTGTCAAAGCCATGGCCTCAAGCTCAATGCCAAAAAGTACATTGTCGTCCCCTATGGGTAAAAACTCTGTACCCATGAACTACAACATAGGCGGTAGTATACTTAACACCGAAAGTGTGATGAGACCTTGGGACACAGGTGGACAGTAGTAGTCTCTCCTTTGATAATCACATCTCCACAGTAGTCAGGAAATCCTTCTAGGTGGCACACCTCATCACAAAAGGTTTCTCATCCAGAAAAAGAGGTCATTGTTCCCCTCTACTCATCACTCATTAGACCCATTATAGAGTACAACGCCCCTTTTGGTATGTACCTCACAAGACATCTACAACTGGAAAGGCCACAGAAATACCTCACAGAGGATTACAGACCTCAAACAGATGCCCTATGTAGATCGTCTCAAAAAATTCCAGCTTTACTTCGTCGCATATTGCCTACTCAGAGGTGATCTCTGCCTAACATACAAAGCTATGTCAAACCTAGAGCTGTTGGACATGCTCCACTTAAATCCCATTCCCTCCGAGCTACACGCTCTAGGGACCTAAACCGTGTCACCACAATAAACAGAACATGCCGGGAGGGATAGATTCCTGTCCCAGAGACTTCCCATACTCTGGAATAAAGTACCTATCTATATCAAAGTTCCTCATTAGCACTCTTCAAGAAAAATCTTGATGATTGGATGGGAAATAGGAAATTCACCCCGGGGATCACCTCTGTGGCTCTGCTCGACAGTGGCACAGGAAAATAATTTTCTTGGGTGGCAAAAGCCAGGATACCTTTTTGGCTGGGCTTCTATAGGCCCCAGGGCCGATAGCCTAGTTACCTACCTATGAACCTGTGAAGAGGTGTGTTCATAACTAAATCAGTGCTGTTCATTTCACCATCAAATCTTTCATAGGCAGACTCCTTGGTATCAGCTGAGTTGAGATCTGTCTTCCTGTCCCTTCTGAGATTGTTTGAGGTTTTGACAAGGTATCTTTCCCCAGAGTAAGACAGCAATCCAAACTAAGATCCTCACAGTATTGTTTCTTCAGAGGAAGAGCCTTTCTGTGGTGAAATTTGAGGAAGATGAGAACATGGGCAGGAAACTGGAATATGTTATTCGTGTTTCACTGTTGCAGTCAGCCCGAATACCGGAGTCTTGGGATTTCTGTGTCGAATGCTGTCACCTCTTCCATGACGTCAGGTTGTCAGGGCTATAAAACATGCAGCCAACACCATTACATCAGCTTTTCCTGACGCGTAGGAGCCCGAAGCAGAAGCAGTTCGTAAGTGCCAGTCGGCCGCAACCTGAATTTTTTTTTTTTTGCGTTTCAAGCCTGAAGTCTTCTAAAGCCAAGTACCCCGTTGGGGATTATTTTTTCTTGCTCTAACCGATGTCAGAAAAAGTTAACAATTGTCTTGCCTGTGGAAAGCAAGTACCTCACAGAGATTTTCATTCTTACTGCATCACCTGTTTAGGCCCAGACCACAATGTCCCTCGCTGCCGGTTTTGTGGTTTAACACCCAAAGTATTTGTTGTCAGGCTGTCTTTGTCTCTAGATTCTTTCGCTCCCATTCTCCGTATTCCGAAATGGCGTTGATAAGTCATCCGACTACAGATCTTCCGAAAACCGTAAGGATAAAGACAAAGACAGACCGCATAGGTCCAAATCTGCCGACACTTCCATTAAGCTAGTTGCCAGTCTGTCAGTACTCAGTGAGGCGCTTTCACAGCCTCTGATACCCGCTTCTACAGATTCACAGACCTCTGCTGTGACCCAGTATGCAGCGAGATCCTTCTTCGATTTTGGAACTTGCGGATGTGTCTACCTTGGATGGGTCCGGAGCTGCTGTGCAGGCACCGGCTTCTGAGGGGTCTATTCTGACCTTCTTATGTTCGTATTAAACCGACAACTGCATTTTTGAGTAAAACTACAGAGTTTCTCAGGCCCAGAGTACGCACTACCCCTAGAAAACCGATGACCAAAGCGCATGCTCAAGCTCCCATGCCAAAGAAGCAAATGCTTAAAATGGCTGAAGACCTTATTACTCCAATTAGGGGAAGCCAGCCTTCCCCTGCCAAAAGACAAAGAATGGAATTTCCTTCTGATTCTACAGATCATGAGTACGATGACTCAGATCCCTCTGATTACCAGGACACATACCCTTATCTACCTATGAGAATTCTGATGCAGAGGATTCCATTCAGTCTACCTCCCCTCCAGAAGATTTTTCTTCTGGTGAAACCTTGCATACCAGAAGAGAGCATTTCCGTTGGGAATGCCAAGACTATCCTCAGTCCAAAAATAGACTCAGAGAATTTTTAGACTTGCCCCAGCACAGGCCACTAGCTGTACCCCCTGTTCTGGATATTGTGAATGATGTCTTTATGGAATCCTGTCTTACCCCTGACACCTTACCACCAGCTCCTAGAAAACCTGACAGGTGCTACAGAGAGTACCTGACTCTCACAAATTTATCTCTAAGAATCCTACTGCGGATCCAGACACCATTTCCCAGGGACCTAAAGGCATTAAGGCTACTACAGCCAAAATCCCTACCCCTTCGGAGAGAGATTCTAGAGCTTCAGACAGGTGGGGCAAGAACGTATATACCTCTGCAACTCTTGCCATCAGGGCTTGAATTGCCAGTTTCACATGTTGAAGTACCAGCAACATATTATGGAACTTACTAAACCAAAAATGTTATTTCAGATTGTGCATAAAATAGAGTTAATGCATTCTGTAAACCAAATCAGAAAACATACTTTGCAGTGTGGGTTTGATGCCTTAGAAGCATCTTGCAGGGCTGCTGTCACTGGGTCTGTACTGAGAAGGGCATGCTTGGCTGAAGGAACAAATCTTGCCAGACCATGTCAAAGAAAAATTACTAGATGCTCCATGAAATAAGGATTGTTTGGCACAAAAGCAGAAGTAGTTCTTAAAAAGATGGAGGAAAAAGCTAAATCTAATTAAACTGTTAAATATTTCTTACAGGTGCAGCCACCTAGATTCAGGAGACATTGGCCTTCTAAAAATTGATCCTTTCCAGCCCCTCCCAGTCCAAACCCAGGGGAAACAGACCACCAAGACTACAGTCTCAGGGTAAACAATGGAGTGCTCCCACCTCAAAAACAGGGAGTGGTAAGCCACCCCCCCTATGGAAAAAGTTCACAATGACTTTTCAGTAATCATTCCCAGCCATGCCCAAGTACTTGTATGCCTAGGAGGAAAACTCGCCCTTCATGCAAAAAACTGGATGTCCATTACTCAAGACCGATGGGTTCTAAACATTGTATCCCAGGGATACAGATTCTACTTCCACTCACTGCCAACCCCAAGCGGGTTGCCAGACCTTCCTCCAAACCAGTGGGCAGAAGCTCAAAAACAAGTACTTTCCTTTCTCAATATCAGAACTATTCAACCTGTTCCAGTAGAACAAAGGGGACAAGGTTTTATCCCAGACGGTTTCTGGTGCCCAGAAAAGAGGGCTCTTGGCACCCTATCCTGGACCTTTCTATTCTCAACACTTTTCTGGTGGTCTCAAAATTCAAAATGCTTACACTGCAACAGCTCCTTCCTATGTTAGCCAAGGATGCCTGTTAGTCACCCTAGACTTAAAAGAAGCTTATCTGCACATCCCCTTAAGGGAGTCTTGCAGGAAATATCTACGTTTCAGGGCAGGCTCTATGCACCAGCACTTTCCTTTGGCTTATCTACTGCATCCAGAGTATTCACAAAGTGCATGGCTCCAGCCATTGCATACTGCAAGAAGAGAAATATTCAAACTTACCCATATTTGGACAATAGCCTGATTCAGGCGGACAGTCAGGAATTGCTGCCTCAGCACCTGGCATTTGTAAAAACTCCTAACTTCTGTAGAGTTAGACCATCAATGAAAAGACATCACAACTGGTGCCCAGTCAAAAGACTGTATTCCTGGGAGCAAGCCTGAACACAGCTTCCCAGATGGCATTCCTCACTCCAGAAAAACAAGTCTATTTGACAAACTACTTCAAGCTAATGGCCACCAAAATCCTGCTATCTGCAAGGAAAATACTACAAGCCCTAGGGTTCATGGCCTCATGCAGTCTGTTAATTTCATATGCAAGGCTGCATATGAGGAAACTTCAGTGGTACTTAAAAAGTCTCTGGTGTCAACATTCTCAGGACCTGGAAACAGTGATTCCGATCATATCTTGTCTAAGGGCAGAGTTCCTGTGGTGGACAGAGGCATGCAACCACAACAAGGGACTTCCTTTCACTCAACCCCCCCGCCAAACCCTGACAACAAATGCATCAGTGCATGGGGGGGGCTGGCATGGCAGGCAAATGCATTCAGGGCAAATGGAGCCCAAGACAAATCCCCCTGCATATCAATCAGAATGAGATGTTAGCTGTACAGAATGCTCTGACAGCTTTCAAGTACCGTATCCTTCCAGTACAGCTCCTAAGAGAACACCACAGTCATGTGGTACATAAACAAGCAGAGGGGAGTTCATTCCTACCCACTCTGCAGGTTAGCCATGGCCCTGTGGAACACAGCCTTGAGCAACTAAGTGCACCTGCAAGCTCAATTCCTGCCAGGCAAACAAAATTTACTGGCAGACGACTTAAGCAGAAATCTACTGGGCCCACACGAGTGGAAACTGGAAACCAGCTCCTTCAAACTTCTAATCCAGAGGTGGGGACACCAGAGGTGGACCTCTTTGCCTCCCCCCCCAAAACAATCGAGCAAATTTTGCATCAGAAATCCTCACAGCAGAGTGTGGAAAGTGGATGACCTATACTTTTCATGGAAAAGCCTCTCAATTTATGCCTTCCCTCCTCTGCCCCTTCTCTCAAAAGTACTAGTCAAGGTCAAACAGGACAAGCCAAAGACAATCCTTATTGCCCCAGACTGGCCACGCCAACACTGGTACGCACTCCTCCGCAGTCTGATGTCAGTGCCACCCCAGCACCTACATCAGACCCCCCTCACTGCTGTCCCAGCAGGAGGGACAGATTTTGCATCCACAGCTGCAAACGCTAAACCTTGCAGCCTGGCTTATTCCCTGAATACACCACTTGCAACCCACAGCAAACAGGTGTTGAACGTCATCCTTGAAGCCAGAAGGCCTAGTACCAGGAAATCCTATTCTGAAAAGTGGAAAAGATGTTGTTCCTGGAGTCAGTCTCAAGGAAAGAACGCAGCCATGCCCACCTTACCTCAAATCCTGGATTATCTAGCAGAGCTGCTCCACAGAGGCGTATCCTTCTCGTTCATTAAGATTCATGCCTCTGCTATCTCAGCTCATTATAATACTGAGTCTTCTCATCAAACAGTTCCTGAGAGGAGCTAACAATTTAAGGCCCCCTGGGAGAGCTCCCACCCTAGCCTGGGACCTTAGCTTTGTACTAGAGAAGCTCACACTACCCTTTTGAACCTGCTGCTTCAGCAGAGTTAAAATTCCTCTCTTGGAAAACAGCTTTGCTTCTAGCCATCACTTCAGCAAGTAGAGTGTCTGAGTTACAGGCACTAATGGTTGTGGAACTCTTCATTATTTTCCATGCTGACAGGGGTTTTCTCAGGACTAATCCATCATTTATGCCTAAGGTGGTATCCAGTGTGGCCTTAAACCAATCCATTCATTTGCCAACCATTTTCCCTAATCCTTAGAATAAAGGGGAAAGGATCCTGCACTACTTGGACGTGCACAGACAGCTTAGGTTCTACCTTGACAGGGCTAAACCTTTCAGAAAATCTGACCAGCTGCTAGTCAGCTTTGCTACAGGAGAAGAGGGCAAGGCCATTTCAAAGCAAGCCATTTCCAAATGGATAGCACACTGCATCTGTTTCTGCTACAAACACCATGGAAAACCTACCCCACGGGATCAGAACTCATGCCACTAGGGCTACCTCAACCTCTACAGCATTTCTCAGGGGAGTCCCTACCTGGGACATCTTGGAAGCTGCAAACTGGAGTTCTGTACACACCTTCACCAAGCATTACCATTTACCTATTTATTCTAAATCCAGAGCTGGATTTGCTACTGCAGTCTTACAAGGCCTGCTAGCCAGCCCTAACACTTGACTGCCTCCACCCTTCTTCAGCTTTGGGAATCAACCCAAGTGTGATGACCAACAGTGAAACACGAAGAACATAGTACAGTTGTGTACACTTAACATAAATGTAGATGTCCGAGTGTATTCACTGTTGCAGTCCTGGTTTCCCCTCCCTCCAGCCCCCTGGTCCTTTCTATACTTTCTACCTATCTGTTTTTTGGCCATGTCTTATGGCAGGAGTATTTACTTTTTACTGGAGGTGTTCCACACCATGTTATAGCTTCCTATTTTGGGGGCTCCTGATATTTGGGGCAAGAAAAACTGATGCAATGGTGTCTGCTGCATGTTTAAATCCCTGACGACCTGACATGGAAGAGGCAACAGCATCTGATGCAGAAATCCCAAGACTCTGGTATTCAGGCCGACCGAGGGCTACCTGCAGGCAGATAACCCAAGTGTGATGACTGCAACAGTGATTACACTCTAATATCTACATTTATGGTAAGTGTACACAACTGTACTTTTCCCACCTTAACTCCAAATCATCACTGAGATTTTTTCCCTTCTAGATTCACTCCTTGTGTTTCATGTGCCCCCTGTCATCTCCACTTGAGTTAAATTTTTTTAAGCAAGACTGCCTACTAGTGTTAAATAAGGGGTTGGAGTCTTAGTAGGTGATGAAAGTTTGTTTAAACTATGCTTTTTTATCAAATGTGCCATAAAGATTAATTTTCCATCCATAGTGGTTTGCGAGAAATAAAAATTTGCAAGCCATGGTCTGTTAAACAAGACTGGATTGTAAAATGAATGTTTATTATTCACTACTTTACCCAACAACCTAAATTTGTTATCATATATTAATCAGTTTATGGATTACTTATCTTAGACTTGCTGTCTGCAGTATTTCCTGAGAATTAAATAAGTTATCAAGTTTGCTGATAACGTTAGCTACATATTTGTAGTATGAGTATGAGATGATTTTATCTTTAAAACTCCTGCTCTCTGATAGTATTTTTGAAACTTAGTCCACTTGTTAAAACTTTTACTAAATATTTGCTTTGTATTTAACTGGTGAAGTTTGTGTTGAATGTGTGTACCTGTGATGTACTTTTTGTTTTTTATTACTTTTTGGCTCAGAATGAAGCAGAAAGGGATGTTCATCGTGTTACCCTGCTGCAGTCATCACACTTGGGTTATCCTGCTGTCAGGCGGTCCCGCAGTCGGCCCGAGTTCCAAAGTCTTGGTCCGGCGTCGGTTGCTGTCGCTTCTTCCCTGACGTCAGTGCACCAGGGGTATATAAGAGGCATCTGACGCCATTTTCTTCAGTCTTTCTTGCCGTGCAGTGCCCGAAGCAGAAGCAGTTCGCAAGTGCCAGTCAGCCGACACCTGAGATTTGAATTTCAGTCCGAAGTCTTCAATAAAGCTAAGTACCCCATTGGGGAACCTTTTCTTGCCTCAGTCCGATGTCAGAAAAAGTTAACAATTGCATTTCTTGTGGGAAGCAAATACCTCATAAAGACTTCCATTCCTATTGTATTCCTTGCCTAGGCCCAGACCACGACGTCACAGGTTGTCGGTTTTGTGCTAGGTTTAATAAATGAACTATCAAACGCCGTTTTGACTTCGCACGACATTACTTTGGTAGGAAATTTAATTATATCATGCCGTCGGAGCAGCCGACGACCGGCATGCATAAAAAATGCAAGGATAAGTACAGGCAGCCTAGGAACAAGCCAGACTCAGAGGCCTCTGCTGGGCCTGTCGCCGGTTCTCCGGTTTTCAGTGAGGCGCCTACGCAGCCCCTGACTACCGCAGAACTGGAACCCCAGACAGCTGCGGATTCTCAAGCAGAGTCTACTAGGCCGACGCAGCCATCTTCATTGGGCCCTTCCGACACCGGAGCAGAAGTAGACCCCGGTGCAGTGGAAACACCTTCGGTTGCAGAAGGTGTCTTCAGACCGACTACACTCACCATTAAATCTTATGCTAAGCTTAAAACTCCTTTAAAACCAAAGAAGACTGTACATCAGTCTACAGTTCAAGGCCCCATGCCTAAGAAACAGATGCTTAAGATGATTGAAGATTTGATTACCCTAATCAGGGGTTCCCATCCCCCTCCTGATAAAAGACCAAGACGAGGAGGATTATGCTTCCTCTGACCAGGTTTCAGTTTCCTCAGATTCTTCTGAGGAACAGGATTACACTTTTCCACCTTATGAAGACTGATGCTGAAGACACTATTCCCTCAGCATCTCCCCCTGAAGACTACTCCTTTGGGGAAACTTTACATACCATGAGGGAACATTCCCACTGGGAAGGCCAGGACTACTCTGATTCTAAGAAAAGGCTCCGAGAGTTCCTTTTACTACCCCAGCACAGACCTCTTGCTATCCCTTCAGTTTTAGATATTGTGGATGATGTTTACTTGGAGTCTAGTCTAAATCCAGACTCTCTACCTCCTGCTCCAGCCAAACCAGACAGGTACTACAGAGTACTTGACTCTCACAAATTCCTTTATAAAAGCCCTGTGGCTGACCCAGAAACAATTTCCCAAGGTCCTAAGGGAGCTAAAGCTTCTATGGCTAAAAATCATGTGCCCTCTGAAAGGGATTCCAGAGCCCTAGATAGACGGAGAAAGAAAATATACACCTCAGCAACTCTGGCTATGAGAGCATTAAATTGTCAGTTTCACATGCTGAAATATCAGCAATTCCTAATGTCTCAGTTAAAACAAAAAATGAGCACACATACTGAACAGTCTGAATTCAAGGAAATGCAGGATCTGTTGCATGCAGCTGAACAGGTGGGCAAACATACTTTACAATGTGGATTTGATTCATTGGAAGCTTCCTGTAGAGCAGCTGTTACTGGCTCTGTCATACGTAGACATGCTTGGTTAAAAGAACAAACCCTTCCTGATCATGTTAAAGCAAAATTATTGGATGCACCTTTACAGCAGGATGTATTTGGTGTCAAAGCAGAAGAGGTTTTAAAGAAAATGGAGGATAAGGCAAAGTCTATGCAGACGGTCAAGGATTTTTTGCAGGTACAACCCCCTCGTTTCAGCAGAAATTGGCCAACACAAAAACTGGTCCTTTCCAGCTTCTGACAGATCACAGAGGGGCAAATACAGACACCCAAGGGGCAGATGTCAGTCACAAGGCCCTTACAAACCTCGCCAATGGGGTACTGCTACCCAGAAAGGAGGAGAAGACAGGCCCCAAGCTAGCAGAAGACAAACACAATGACTCAATCCTCAAACTACCAAGCAAATCTCTCCTGGCAGCTCCCTTGGGAGGAAAATTAGCATTTTTTGCAGACAGCTGGCACGTTATCACAAAAGACAAATGGGTCCTAAACATTGTCTCTCAAGGATACAGATTCCACTTTCATACCTTATCAAGGATAAAAGGAATGCCAAACCTGCCACCAAATCAATGGGCAGAGGCGCAAAAACAAATTACAGCTCTCATGGAAATGAGAGCCATTCAACAGGTATCTACAGAGGAGCAAGGACAAGGATTTTACTCAAGACTCTTTCTAGTCCCAAGAAAGGACAAAGCATGGAGACCCATTCTGGATCTTTCAGTTCTGAACACCTATCTGCAAGTACCACAATTCAAGATGCTAACACTACAGCAGCTTCTTCCTATGCTGGGCAAGAATGCTTGGCTAGTAACGTTGGACCTCAAGGAGGCATACCTGTATGTCCCTCTCAGACAAAATTGCAGAAGATACCTCCGCTTCATTGCAGGTTCAACGCATTATCAATTCTCTGCACTGCCCTTTGGCTTACCTACTGCTCCCAGGGTCTTCACAAAATGCCTGGCACCAGTAATTGCATACTGCAGACAAAGAGGAATTCAAATGTACCCATACCTGGACGACTGCCTTATTCAAGCAGAAAGCAAGGACATTCTTTTAAAGCATCTGGCATTTGTCAAACACCTTCTAAGTTGCCTAGGGTACACAGTAAACGAAAATAAATCAAAACTAGTGCCCTCACAAAACATATTATTTCTGGGTGCCAGCTTGAATACAGCGGCCCAGATGGCTCATCTCACGCCAGACAAGCAACAACAGCTGACTCAATATTTCAAAATAATGGCAACAAAGACCCAACTCCCTGCAAGAAAAATTCTGCAGGCTTTGGGATTCATGGCATCTTGCGTACTACTAATACCATTTGCAAAACTGCATATGAGGAAATTACAATGGTACCTGAAAATCGTATGGACTCAGCACGGCCACAGCTTGGAAACAATGATACCACTCATTCCCTGCCTTCAACAGGAGTTTCTATGGTGGGCACAGGCATGTCACCTCAACAAGGGTCAGCCTTTCACCTTACCCACAGCCAGGCAAACTATGACAACAGATGCATCGGACTATGCCTGGGGAGCACACATGACAGGACAGTGCATTCATGGCAAATTGACTACAGATCAAAGGCATCTGCATATCAATCAAAAAGAAATGCTAGCAGTACAGAATGCCCTAACAGCTTTCAAGGACCTCTTACACCCAGGACAACTAATAATAAAGACGGACAATACCACAGTAATGTGCTACATAAACAAGCAAGGGGGCACACATTCCTACCCTCTATGCAGGCAAGCAATGACCTTGTGGAGCACTGCACTGTCTTACCAGGTTCAATTACAAGCACAATTCTTGCCAGGAAAGAAAAACACATTGGCAGACGACCTAAGCAGAAACATCATGGATCCACACGAGTGGAAACTAGATCCACAAGTATTTGCAGTG